>NC_056725.1:1322678427-1322728427 GCF_019279795.1 Protopterus annectens | reverse complement strand
GAGATTAAATCACCCCTGGGGCATGAAGTAAGTGTGACTCAGGTCCAAATTTAAGCCAGAACATTATTTTCAGTCCCTCAGTCACTAACATCTTCTGCAGACATACCTCAGCCTTGATATCAAGCATGCATGATTTCCCCAGTAACTCTTGCTGTTTTCATTCGGCAATGATCTCACCAGCTTAACTCTGTCTGGGTTCAATGCAGAGCAACAGCAGTTAGTCTTTATTACAGGAGAGCATTAACAGTAATAATATGTTAGGAACAATTCAAATATGGTATCTGCAATTAGTACATTTGAATGCATATACCCTATCCATAATATGGAAATAAAGGCTGCTCTTACATATATATCCTATCAGGTGAGATTTCTCTATTTTATGACACATTCACACCGTAACAGCATATATGGGTATGGAAAAGGATAATGGTACTGAGTTATCGTAATTATTTATGTATTGCTCCAAAAATTGTATTGAGTAAATAAATTAATGTGGCATGGCATAGATTCAATTACCCTTCTTTTCTGTCTACCTCACCCTTTCTCTCTTTATTTATTTATTTAATAATTTATCAATATTCTTCTGTTTTCATACCTTGTTGCTGAAAACAAAATGGCCAACAGCAGATAGAGTTAGATCCAGCAATGTGGCTTGGCCTGCCATACCTCCTCAGATGGCAGGACAGACACCCAGCATGTTGGGTTTACAACCTGTCAGTGTTACCTCCACAACCCCTGCCCTACCTGTTCCACCTACTTCGGGTAGCTCAACTCTAGCTGCTGGTGCAGTGGTACCCTATGGGAGCAGTATAAATGGAGGTGGTGATTTTGTCACCCAGCAGGAGCTGAAAAGGCTAGTGGTGGATATCATGGACAGGGGCCTCAGTGCACATATCAGCAGGCTTGAAAAGGTCCAGAGTCAGGCTGCTAAAATGATTCCACATCTGGCACTGACCTAGGAAGCTGATACAGGAAAGAGTAATTGCAGTTCTGAGGGGACAAATAGATTCTCATTTTTCTTATACTGAATGCGGATGTGCCTCCTTTGTCCTCTAACTACCTAGCTCCAATCAAGGTGTCCCCAAACCTTTTGTCTCCATCACCATCTCTTTATATGTTGTAGTTCTGCAGATGGTTCCTAACCTGCTTTACCTACCTGGCCCTCTCATTCCTAAGCACCTTCCACAACATCCGTTTTCCCTTCACAAAAAAAATAAAATAAAAAAGGGCATCTGTCTCACAAAAATATGCCCCATAAATAGCTCTCCACTTTGCCTATGTGTCATCTTGAAATACTTGATTTGATCCAACTGACCATAAACATTATTCTGTTGTTGTCATCCATTACTGGTGTGGTGACATTCTGAAGTCATTCAGTTGTGGGTACAATTGCACATTTATGTTGTAAAGAAATGGACAGCCATCCCACCACCATCCTGCAAATCCCTGTATTCTTTCCCCTGTATCATCTGTATCATACTTCTCCTTGTCAATCCCATGTTCACCATTGCCCTGTCCCCATCTCTTTCACATGTTAATCTGGTCAAAAAATAGATTCACACACAACACACATAGCCAGGAATGCCTCATAGAAAAGGCTTTGGTTTATGCCCTCAGCATTTGCACAGAGGCTGGCACAGGTCAACAATGCTGAGTGATGGTGAACTCTATTTTCTAATTGCAAAAGCTAATGATTTCAATTTAATCTGTAGTGGTCCTTTTACTTTTGTGTAAATGTGCTTAAATCTACAGTGTTAATGGAATACACAGTAAGGGCAGACCAAAGACAGTACTGTAAAACAGTTAATGTAACAGTTCTTAGGTGCTGGATGCAATAAAATCCGGAGTTCCTGTGTAGTGTGTTAAGATAATTACCCTGTTTTTAGACTGATGTTTTTGTATATTGTTATGGGTTTGATTACAGCTGTCAGTCAATTCATTAATTCATGACATTTCATGTTACTATCATATATTTACCTGCAAACATCTGTATTTCTCTCCATATACAACAGTTTGTTAACATACTTTTTGAATAGTGCCACAATACATAATTTGCAAAGACATTGCCACACCAGCATGAGAAGTTATTAAGCCATCCTTGTCCTGCTTATGTCTTCATGTGTGTTGCACTGTCCTACCCCTTATTTTTCCCTATAGCAAACATTTTTTGTATAAAGCATGACAGATTAATTATGGTTTAGTAAGTTAGAGTAACACACCATACAGATGTCTGTACATGTCCCACAAAACATATTATTGTTGGTACATTATTTTATGTATACCTGTTGACTACATATTGTTATGAGCCACCATTATCCTTATTCTGCCATAAGCTATTTTGTCCCTGCTTACATGTCACCTTGCCAGTGTGTCTTCTACCTTCTATATAATCAGCCTTCCACCTCTGCATTTGCACAATGTCTGGCAACAGGCAACAAAAGCAACTAAGGCTAAATGGAAGTGCACACTTATGGCAATAGCTTGGGATTTTATTGCTTTCTGCCACATTACTCTGTTGCACTTCTCCCTGCCGCCCTTAGCTGTGTCTATTCAGTTTAATGTACTTTTCAACAAACTGAAGAGTTGGACGTACAGATTACAGTGGTCAATGTGGTAATGAGGATGAATGTGTACATTCACATTTGAAATCTGAGGAAAAATGCTAACTCTCCAAATTATGACTTCCTACGTGGTGTGTTTAGATAATACTCAGGTATAAATGTTTTCCTTGAAATGCTCTACAGATTCAAATCCAGATGGATGGATGAAAAAATGTTTCAGAATGTTTTGTCTGACTCCCGTGGGTAAAACTGTTGGCTACACCTTTCCTTAAGACATCATTATCCTGTTGCTTTACTGATCTTTGTACAAAATTTGGCACAGAGTAACAATGAGTACTGCTAATTCCCATTCTAAGTTTAATACTTGAAGATATGATTATGCATGTACTAATACTTTACAATCAGCAGTGCAATTCAGCTTAGCAATGCTGCAGTCAAAGAGTAAAATAAAAAAAGAAAATCAAATAATTATTGTTTTAATTTGCACAATGTTTGTATGTCTCTGTTAATTTTGTCAGTAGATTATCTTGATTTAAGAGTGATGTTGACTCAGTTCATTCAGTTTTAATGTTATGTCTGCTCTCCAATGGTTACATTTGAAACTGTGTTAAAACTTTGGTTAACCTATTCTCACATAATCCATCTCTGTTATTCTGCAGTGCACTGTCCTATGTGGGACTCACCTGTTTGTCTTGTCAATGTATGGCATGCATGTATGAGACAAGGCGAGTGTGCGAGCATCCTGGAATGGAGTGGCAGGAAAGTTTTATTGTCAACCAGTGGTACTGTGAATATCTTTGGCATCCCATACTATGAAAAAGGTGCATTTCCCTCAATAATGCTATGTACATGAATGAAAGTATCTAAATCTAAATAGAGAAGTACGTAATCACATGAGGCAATCACAATGTTGTTACAATGTCCTGGGCATACAAAAAAAATTGTTCAATACCTGTGATGCACAGTATCATCTGTTACAAACAGTGTATTTTCAACAAGTACAAATCTGCTTTTTCACATCCTTAAGTTCAGACTTCTCCTCTGGTGATTGTGAGTACTACTGTACTCTTTAGATTGTGCAAGAAGATAGGTAGGAGGTTCAATTCTCAACATGGGAAATGTATGTGTATGTCTGTGTGTGTATAACATTTGTTGCTGTTCCCACTCCCCTGAGAATAATGAATTTAACTCTGCATGCAGTTCTCTTATGCCATATATCTCATAAACATCCACTCTACAACACACTGATGAGGTCATCTGGTCAGCAGTGCACTCTCTTCGGTTAATAGTCAGACATCCCCTGTGGTGCTTGTGACTAATATTGTGCTGTCTCTCAGTTGTAAAATGTATAACTAGATAGAGAAGAGGTTTGATGCTCCACACAGAAAACTTGTGTGTGTCTGTGTATCTGTCTGTGTGTAATGCTTGTTGCTGTATCCACTTTCCATGAGGCAAATACATTTAACCTTGCACACAGCTCCCATCTCCCACTTTTTACAGAAACATGCTTTCTGCAATACACTAATGAAGTCATATGTCCAGTAGTGCACTCTCTCCCCTTAAGAGTCAGACTTCTCTTGTGGCACTTGCAAGTAATACTGTATTCTCTAGATTGTGTAAATATATAGGTAAGATGTTCAATGCTACATATGGGGAAGTTCTATGAGTACGAGGTGGAGTGTGGAGTCAGGTGAGCATGTCCTCCAAAACAACTACACTCAACCAACTTCTACTCTGAAGAAACATTTTAAACTGCTAGATGACTCCACCATCCCCTTATCCCACTTTTCATAATCACATCTTCTGTGCAACACAGTGATGTGGGCATTCTTCTCACACTTCAAAAGTCAGACTTTTCCTGTTGCACTTGTGTTTCTTACAGTGTTATCTAAAATGTATAAACAGATAGGTAGGATGTGTGAATACAAGGATTAACTTCTACAACTGTGTGTGTGACTGTAAAAGAATTCAGGATTGGTTTGCGCCCATTTGCAGTAGCAACATTTGCATCCCCAGATGGTTGTAAAAGTAATTTTACCACACACATCTGCTGGGAAATGCAACGCTGATGTCATCTCTTTATAGATGCTGCATGCCTATCTTGTATTTAGGATTCTGCTATGGAGCTAGCTGCTGATAATGTGCTGCATAGTTTGTGTAACTAGATAAATAGGTGGTTTGAGCCCATTCTTGCTGAAATAGTGCGATTGTGATTACTGTCATATACCACTGGTTAGCTTACAACCACCTTTATGTACACTTCCACTAATGAGATGTATTTACAGTAGCATAGTGTTACACAAGCAACTCCTAGCACTCCCAGAGAAAACAATGTTTTGGACACACAATGATGACATAGTGCTACAACATCTCACAGTTTGAGTGAATTCTTATGTGGTGCAGGACTTTGATTCTTTGCTTTGTACATTGTGTAACTACATATGTAGGAGGTTTGAGATCAGCCGTGTGTGTGTCTTTTGCTCTCATACTGTATATACTGCTCTTCAAATACATATATAATGTGTAGCTGTATAGTGTTGCTGTGCCCTTCCACTACTTTTTAGCATAAACATTCAGCTAATAAACAGTGGTGATGTCATCCATTCAACTGTGCACTGTCTCGGTTGTACCTCAACATGTAGTATGGTGCTTGCAATTCAGGCACTGATCTGTAGCTTGGAATCTTAGGCAGTCTGTTTAAATCCAACCATTACTGCTCAGACTACATGTGTCAGTCATATTTTAAATGTACATGTGACTAACACTGCTGTCAAACACCTCTGCTGGGTACATGTAGAGCTGTTGATTCCTCTTACAAAAAGCTATGATAATTTATCACATAGCAATGCTTTTACTCAAAGTAATGATGGCATGTGATTACATTTTCCTTACATAACATATGTAGGAAGTGTTATCCTCTGGCAAAAGGGAATGAGACAATATACTGTATGTTGTTGTCTTAGTGCAGCAATTACAGGCATACATATCCCTTGCAGCAATACCATGATGTAATGCCTTCACATATCAACATATCTTATAATAGTAGTGATACTTCTGCTGTGGCACATTCATTCTCTACAATATCATTTATTTTATGTTGCCAAATGCTCAGGTGCTCAACATCCACAGTCAGTGACTGTTAGCATTGTGTGGCTTCATACTGTAATGTAGGAATGGAATCTACCACGGTTTACTGTGTATATTTACCATGGGAAAGGCCTTCACCATCCCTTTTATCTCAAAGAGATTGTGACACATACATATGATGTAATAAAGTTAGCATAGGTGGAGTATCACTTGTGTTAGGACTTACACTGTGGCAGTTGTGGTTCATCCACATCATTAATTGGTAAAGTCACATAGCTGCTCATTTCCTGAAAAGGACAACATTACATGAATGTACTGACATTATACAGCACAATTGTATCTAGTTATTCATGTCTATGTTTATACAGAGATTTATAGGCAAGTCCTAGGCTAGCTGTCCTTTCAGGTCAGTTTAAGCTGAGCAAATTTCCACTTTTGTGCTCAAAATAACATCCCATTGATTATAGATTGACCTTACCCATCCCATGGTCAATAATTATATATTACCCCTAATAAGAATAACAAGGGTCATCCTGTAGATACTTGGAGGGGACCCATGCATGGGATAAAGCATTTAGGAGCTGCCTCTGTCCATTAGTATGCATGAATAACTTTGAAAATAATGTCATGTTTTGTAGTGTTTTGTAATAAGTTAGTACTATATGTGCTAAATGCTGGCATTGCTTATGACTGTAATCTGCTTGAAACTAGCATTTACTAAATGTTCAATGTGTATAATTATCTTGGAGCTTTTCTTCCTGGGCCACCTCTGAAAATGGACATATATCCAGTCAGACAATCCCGGTTAACAAATGTAAAATAAAATAAATAAATAGTACGTACATGGGGCAGTCCTGGGGTAAATGTTTTGTTTCACTGAGATAGAGCAAAGTCATGAGTTCTTAACTGTTACCTCTATATAAATGTAAAGTATTTGGTATTTTGTATGCTGATGAAGGGTTGAGAGCCCGAAAGCTTCAATAAAATTACTGGCGTTTCTGTGACTTTTCGTTGTTTTTGTAAATGTTTTGTTTTCCATCCATAGATCTAAACTGTACTTGAAATTGGACAGGGATACATTTTGTTTTATGTGGATGGGGAGTTTTTTCCACAGCAGTGGTATCCTCTGTGAAATATACCTGTCTCTTCAAACCATTCTGTTGATATTGATGATGAAGTTTATATCCATAGGTTGAGTATTTCTAATGTCATTTGACTTGCTGATGAGCTGTAAATCCATTACTAATGGGTCAGAGGATGCCTTTTATACCAGACACACATTGTTAGAAAAATATGTATTAATGTATATGTTTAGTGCTATTAGAAGCTAAAAGTGTTAAAACATTTCATTCTATTTTATGTACAGCTTAATTCTGTATGAAATTACAAGATGCTTTTCTAACTGCAGTATGCTTTCTGAAACTGCAAGATGCTCTCTGACCTAGTATTTGCTAGCACAGCAAAATTCATGTTTATGCCTTTTGGAAATCTACTGAGAAGCAGGTGATTATCTGCTAGGTCAGGAAAATAATGAATAGAACAATACTGTTTTCTATAATGTTACTGAACTTGAACAATCAGCTCTGTTCGTGTTATGAGAACATGCACAGCTGCGGAAAAGACAGATACAGTTAAAACAAAGACTGCTTGAAGAAATGAACTATAATCTGTACTTGCTTTGTGCTCGAATTAGCCATAGTACCTTGAATGGTAACATTGCATAGTGAGAAGTTGTATCTGACCGGTGGTCATCAAGGCCACGTTGTTTTTCTTAGGTAGTTTTTTTTGTAAACTTGATATGCCAGCAGAAAATCATGGACGAACAGCTGCTATGAACTAATATTGAAAGAACTTGTGATTTATTACGTCAGCTTAGTAGGCAATGCCTTGTAAGAAATGTATAAGAATAGCTTCACTTCCTGATTCTAGTTAGACAAACTCTGTATTAGCACGTTTTTGTCTCCTTGCTGCAAGATTAAAGTGCCTTAACCTGAACCTGCCATGTGTTGAGCTTTTTGAAGTTGTTTTTCCTTTGACAGATTGGTCCTTCGGACCGGAAACTCTCACTTCGCCTCAGGTCAGATGGGCCAATTGGCATGAAACCGTATGGGGAAGAGACCACATCAGTTCTTTCTTCTTCTTTTCTGATCTGCGACTGGAGGATGAGTTAATGGTTTTCCATCGAACCTGGTGATCAAGCACGGAGGCTCAGGTAAGGTGAGATTTACCTTTTTTTCTGTTTTAGATCAGGGACTTGATTTGAATCATCTGTCAGGAGATTTGTTTTATACAAGTCATGGACAGAAAGATTGCAGTCTTGTCATAGATCAGGGAAACAGAATAGGTAAGACAGTTATTCTAGATAAACTGTGAAAAAGAAAAATCGTGGTACCACGTAAAGATAAGAAGGGTTACGTAACATTCTAACAGTCAGAACAATATGAGTAATAAGTGCACAAAAAGTTCCCAAGATCCACCATTAACTGAAGATGCAAAATATATGCAATTACAGAGTGCCGACAATGTTAGGTACTATACAAAATGGGTTAATAAATATGAATTTGATGGCAAATTAGAAAAATCCTCGCTTATTAAACTTGTCAAACAGCTTAAAACCAACGCAAAAGGTCAGGTAAAAAAGCAATGTCAGTTAGGCATTCCTCAGGCACACAGGTGGATTGAGGAAGCAGACCTTAGGGAACAAAAAAGTAATAATTCAAAAGCTATGTTTCTAGATAAAGAAGACAATAATTTAGTAATAGCATCAGCCCCTCCGCCCCCTCCACTTCCCGCACCAGAATATGAAGTGAGTGGACAAGCTGGTCCACCTCCGCTATACCCGGCTGTCTCCTCAAAGCCAAGACCATTTGTCAGAGATCCCATTGAGACTAGGTCTCGAACACGTAACTTAAGAGGGGATATTGAGTTGTATCAAATGAGCAAAAATTCACGAGCTATGAGTGAAGAAGAGATATGTCCGCTCATAGAAGTACCAAATCCTCAGACAGGACAGGCAGGGTAGGACCCGACTCTCCTAGTATATAGACTGTGGACACTAGAAGACATCCGGAAAGCCACAGAGGGAATTCCCCATCCAAAATTTCATTTTAGAAAATTCTTAGAAGACTTACAGGGCATGAGGTTAAGTTATCATTTAAATGGGGAAGAAGTAGAAAAGGTAGTTAGACAAATCGTAGGTCCAGATTGGCACATGATCAGTGGCAACTGGAATCCCCATGACGCAGAACACAAGCCACTCCCACATAGCAACACAGAACTGGATAACAGAGTGAAAGGTCTAACAGACCGAATCTCTGAGAAATGGAAACCTAGGGCAGACTGGACTTGCATTAATCAATGCATCCAACAAGAAGGTGAAACTGTTGACAGATATTATGCTAGATTATTAGAGTGTTTTAATAACCATTGTGGAATGCAGGCACTTGAAGACCAAACACATGATTCCCTGTATGAGCAGCAGCTAAAGAATGCATTTTTGAAAGGCAGTATTTTGCCTATAAGCAGCTTTATTACAAGCACATGGTAGACCATCGTACAAGTAGATTACAGTCACTATTATAATATGCTAGACATGCCGAAAGGCATTTTAACAGTAAAAAGAAAAAGAAAGCCCAAGTATTTTCTGTAGAAGATGGAGCAGAAGTTTATGTAGTACAGTCTGGAAAAAAGGGCAAGAAAAATGCCCAAGGAAACAAACAATCTGATAAGCGATCAGAGGAGTTTGAAGAGAGAAAGAAAAGGGGTGAATGTTTTAAGTGTGGAAAAAAGGGACATTTAGCAAGGGATTGCAAGCAAAACAAGAAGGTAGCCATGGAAGATAAGGAGGGTGAGGACTGACTATATGATAGTCAAGAATCACTAGACGGGTGTAACCGAGAAAAGACAAACGCAAATGTGATAGAGGAAATAGAGAATGTGATAGAAGAAATAGAGGAAGTACAAGTAATTGCAGATGGTGAAGAAAGTGACATTTTAGACTTAGCATTATTGAGCCTAGAGCTCTATTTAGCAGACACAAAACCGGAAGTTACACTTCTGGTAGAGGGGAGGGAAGTAAAATTCTTGTGTGACTCAGGGGCTTCACGAACCCTTATACATCCTTCCAAACTACCTGAAAATTCAGAATCATTTGATTACATACTAGTGAAAGCAGCTAATGGACATCTGTATCGGGAGCCACTCTCCCATAACATAGCAATAACTGACCCTGTTTCAGGGATGACCCAGAAAAGCAAAATTGTTGTTTCTGCAAAATGCCCGGTAAACCTTTTGGGCAGAAATCTTATGCAGATATTTGGCATAGCAGTAATTCCAACTATGCAGGGTATGGAAGCACAGCGACAAATGGATACTTTTGTGGTGCGACCGGAGGGCGAAACATTTTTATTGGTACAGCCAGGACTTAGTCACGACTGGTCCAGGGGCAGTAACCGAAGAACTGATGAAAGTAGCCATCAGTAAGTCCCCCTCCCTTAACACTGATAAACAGCATTTGTTGTACTGTACTCTGTATTATTGTAGCACACCAGGACCTGATAAGGAATATGAGCAAGAACTGTTTAAAAACCATGAAAGCAGATTAGTATTACATAATCTGTACTGGGACACAGAAGGGAACAGTGTAGTTAGCTGTTCATTGCCCCAGGAATTCTTTGCACTCTATAAATCTAATCGATTACCACATGTTAGTTTAACTAAGGACAAGAATGTGAAATGGGCAGACCTAGGAGAAAGAGTCACAAAGTGGGAAAAACAGACGGAGTTAGAATTGTCAGAACAGGGAGTACAGAAGCAGAAGTTAAATTGGATAACACAGACACACCCAGCTGTACACTTGCAGTCTAGCGAGGACAGCTGATTAGCACTCTTACTAGAAGAGGAAGAAAATGCCTTACAGAGCATACTAGAAACTCTCTGGTCAACAGGGAAATCAGATGTAGGACTAATTCATACAGCAGGACCAGCTACTATCACGCCAAAATCAGCATTTAGACCACAGAAGAGATAGTATCCCTTAAGGAAAGATGTAGAAGTAGGAATCAAACCTATAATAGCAGCTTTACTTAAGGAAGGAGTACTGGTAGAATCTCCCAATTCACCATGTAACACACCCTTATTTCCTGTCAGGAAAGCAAATGGAGAATGGCATATGGTCCAAGATTTACAAGCTGTAAATGATGCAGTAATACCTAGAGCACCTACGGTGCCAGATCCACACACCCTATTGAATGATTTGAAGCCTCAACAGAAGTATTTTTCTGTGGTAGATATTAGCAATGCGTTCTTTTCGATACCAATACACCCTGACAGCCAACATTGGTTTGCATTCACATTTCAGGGGAAAAGGTATACATATACGCGACTACCACAGGGGTATTGTGAAAGCCCAACAATATTCGCACAAGAGATGGCAAGCAACTTGGCGGGATTTAGCCCACCAAGAGGCAGTCAGATTTTACTTTATGTAGACAACATCCTGCTGGCAGCCCCCACCCAGCAAGAATGCAGAGAAGATACCATAGCATTACTACAATCTCTAGCCACTCAAGGACATAAAGTAAACAAAAACAAGTTGCAGCTTTGGAGAAAGCAGGTTGAATACCTGGGATATATAATATCCAAAGAAGGCAGAACATTAGATGAAGATAGGAAAATAGCAATTTTACAAGCACCCAAACCGACTACCAAGAAGGAAATGATGTCCGTCCTGGGTACGACTAATTTTTGTCGGAGTTGGATTCCCAACTATGCCTTGGAGTCTGCTCCACTCACCAACTTGATATACAAAAAGCCTATGGCAGCACAAGATTTATTACAATGGACACCAGAAGCAGAATCAGCTTTCTGCAAACTGAAACAATTGATAGCATCATCATTAGTTTTAGGATTACCAAACTATCATAAACATTTTTTCCAAACTGTAGATTGTAAGCAAGGTTATATGACATCAGTGTTAACACAGCAACATGGGGATAAGCAACGCCCCATAGCTTACTATTCATCACAGCTGGACCCAGTGGCGTGATCCTTGCCCCACTGTGTACAAGCAGTAGTCACAGCTGCAATGGCAGTACAGGCTTCGGCCTCAGTAGTGTTGTTCCACCCTCTCACATTGAGAGTGCCTCATGCAGTCGCGATTATTTTACTGCAAGAAAAAGTAGCATATCTTTCTCCTGCTAGACATCTTTCCTGTATGACTATACTCTTGAGCCAACCTCATATGACAATAGAACGATGTACAACTTTGAATCCGTCTACCTTGCTCCCGACCCCTGTGGATGGCACACCACACAGCTGCCTGCAGGAGATTGAGAAAAAGACGCTGCCTAGAAAAGATCTAATGGATGTTCCCTTGGATGATGCCGAGGTGACATATTACGTGGACGGCTCATGCAGAAGGGGTCCTACAGGGCAGAACCTAGTGGGGTATGCAGTAGTTTCTGATACTGAGAGTTTAGAAGCAAAGTCTTTACCACACAACTTATCTGCACAAGCAGCAGAATTGATTGCCTTGACAAGGGCATGTACCTTGGCAAAGGGTAAATGTCTGAACATTTTTACTGACAGCCAGTACGCTTTTTCTACTGTACACATCTTTGCGCAACAGTGGAAGAATAGAGGAATGATAACATCTACTGGTACACCGGTCAATCATGCACAGTTAATTTTAGATTTGTTAGAATCTATTCAGTTACCTCAGAAAGTAGCTATTTGTAAATGTGTAGCTCATACCAAGCAACAAGATAGGATTTCAAAAGGTAATGCGAGAGCTAATATGGCTGCAAAGCAGGCAGCTTCAGCTTCAGAAGTATTTCTTTTGAGTGAGGAATTACAACCTTCTGAGATTTTAGATTTAGAAATGTTAAAAACAATGCAGACACTTACTACAAAAGTAGAAAAACAAAAATGGATAAAACGAGGAGCAATTCTTGAGAAAGGGCTGTACATCTCCAAAGAAGGAAAACTGATTTTGCTATATAATTTGTTTAGATATGCAGCTTTGTTGAGCCATGGGCAGTGCCATGTCTCAACAGGGGGGATGGTACAGTTAGTGAACCGAGTGTTCACAGCATATGGATTTACAAACTACACAAAAAATGTTTGTGCAGCATGCCATGTTTGTAACAAGCACCATGCACAAGGGGCATTGAAGCCTAAGCAAGGGAGTTTCCCAACACCACCTTACCCGTTCCATACTATCTGTATGGATTTCATAGAACTGAACAAATGCAAAAATAAGAAGTATTGTCTTGTCATTATAGATATGTTTTTCAAATGGGTGGAAGCTTTTCCGACCAAAAATCCAGATGCAGCTACTGTTGCAAAAGTCCTTGTTAAAGAAATTATTCCTAGATTTGGCATACCGGAAAAGATCTATAGTGACAATGGCACACACTTTGTAAATCAAACTATACAACAGTTGAGCCGATATTTAGGAATTTCCTTAAAGAACCATTGTGCATACCACCCACAATCTGCAGGACTAGTAGAGAGGCATAATGGGGTTTTGAAAAACAAACTTAGGAAATTAATTAGTGAGACACAAAAGAACTGGGTGCACTGCCTGCCTCTGGCATTGTTGAGCATGAGAACTGTTCCGAAAGCAAAGGGGTTAACTCCTTTTGGAAAATTATTTGGGAGGGCATATTATATACCTCAATGGAAACCTCTCATGCCTGCAGACCAGGAGGCTGACAGTTCACTCGCAGAATATATGAGACGACTTTTAAGTAATAAACAACTTTTGCAGTTAAATTCTGTTTCAGATAAAGAACAAACCAGACCATCGGAAGCAGCAGTAGTCCCAGGCACGTGGGTCTGAGTGAAAGTCATCAAGAGGAAGAACTGGACATCACCGAAGTGGGAAGGGCCGTACCAAGTGCTACTGTCAACACCCACTGCAGTCAAGATCGCAGAGCCAGCATCCTGGATTCATCTGACACACTGTAAATTGGTTAAAAACTTTGAACTGGACAAAAAACTTGTTACTGTTACACAAGAACAAAATGACCAGATACAGAGCAAATAGAACAACCCCAGACATATTGTATGATCATTCTGTTAACTATACTGATAACATTAATCTTTTTGCTGTGGCCTTTCCTTTTTCCAGCCACACGAGCTGAACTGAATAGACGAGATGCATTACTCATAGACTGGCATCTGAACTTTAACACTTACCAAGCAATTAAATATGTGTATGCTGAAACTTTTAATGTCTTGAATTGCTGGATTTGCACAGCTATACCAACAGCATACGGGGGGTTGTTAATGACTGCTGTCCCCCTAGGGGTCAATGAGACCTGGGAAAATTTGATTTTTGATACTACAACTGTGAAATCACAAGACAAAATAGCATTGTACCTGCCTGTTACACAAAAGAGAATTGTATGTTTTTACAAAAATGATACTGTTCAGGTGGGTTGGAGCAATTGTAATGTGACTGTTCCTTACAAATGTTATATCAAAGCTAATAATGCAGGTTATATTTGTGATACAAACTATGACTCATATTTTGAATTAATGCACAAAACGGTTGATGAAGTACAACGCAATCTTGTTCTTTTTAAACAACTATCTATCATTGATAAGAAAATGTTTCATGCAGGGCAAGTATATATTAATACTAAAGTAGAAAATTGTTATTTTGTGTGTGGGAAAAAGGCATACAAATGGTTACCTGAAAATTGGTCCGGCAGTTATTTTTTGGGTTACCTGGTTCCGGCCATACAACACGCTGCAGTTTTGCCTCAGGGAAGAATTTGAAATGTCAGAGAGGTCACCAAGAAACCTGGAAATCCAATCAAGAAACCAGGCTGGAGAAACCATAACTCCGTGAAAAACAAAGGTAAACTGACACACATGGACTTGAGTGACACTATTATATCCTGGGCAGGCATGGCCCCTGCATATGGCGCAGTGAAATCGATTTGGGAGCTGAGAAAACTATCCAAACTTCTCGAAGTAATGAGGATTGCAACTTTTTCTGCTCTCGAATTAGTAACTGATGAACTGAACGCTATGAGAACTGTGGTGCTTCAAAACCGCATGGCTCTCGACTTCACCCTAGCGGTGAAAGGTGGTACGTGCACTTTAATAAAAGAGGAGTGCTGTTCGTATATTCCTGACAACCAGCATGAGATAAATGACCATCTTGAGGTGATTCAGCAAGTGTCGGCCATGACCAAACCAGGCCCAAACCCACTGACGTATTTTTTCAAGAATTTGTTTGGGGGGTGGGGTAGCATCCTAATGAACATCCTGATTGCCATTTGTGTGGGATTACTCCTGTTAGGAGTGTGTGTTTGTTGTGGTATTCCCTGCATGAAAAGATTGATCAAAGATTTTATAGACATGTCAGTTTCTGAAACTTTGTATCAAAGTACTGAAATTGAATAAATTCTGAACAGAAAGCGGTTAGGAGAAGAAGGAAACTGTTTATGCTTTTGAAAATAGAATAAAAAGTATTAACAGGGGGAAAATGTTAGAAAACTATGTATTAATGTATATGTTTAGTGCTATTAGAAGCTAAAAGGGTCAACACATTTCATTCTATTTTATGTACAGCTTAATTCTGTATGAAATTACAAGATGCTTTTCTAACTGCAGTATGCTTTCTGAAACTGCAAGATGCTCTCTGACCTAGTATTTGCTAGTACAGCAAAATTCATGTTTATGCCTTTTGGAAATCTACTGAGAAGCAGGTGATTATCTGCTAGGTCAGGAAAATAATGAATAGAACAATACTGTTTTCTATAATGTTACTGAACTTGAACAATCAGCTCTCTTCGTGTTATGAGAACATGCACAGCTGCGGAAAAGACAGATACAGTTAAAACAAAGACTGCTTGAAGAAATGAACAATAATCTGTACTTGCTTTGTGCTCGAATTAGCCATAGTACCTTGAATGGTAACATTGCATAGTGAGAAGTTGTATCTGACAACTACACGTTTTTCTTAGGAAGTTTTTTTTTGTAAACTTGATATGCCAGCAGAAAATCATGGACAAACAGCTGCTATGAAATAATATTGAAAGAACTTGTGCTTTATTACGTCAGCTTAGTAGGCAATGCCTTGTAAGAAATGTATAAGAATAGCTTCACTTCCTGATTCTAGATAGACAAACTCTGTATTAGCACGTTTTTGTCTCCTTGCTGCAAGATTAAAGTGCCTTAACCTGAACCTGCCATGTGTTGATCTTTTTGAAGCTGTTTTTCCTTTGACACATGTCACCTGTTAGCAGTCTTTAGGATACTGAGTACAGTGACAGAACTTTGAGTTGGTCCATGTAGGGCATGTTGTTTAGGCCTTGTATCTTTTTAGTAAGGCATGTCTTTGTTGGTGCTACAGTTGTTTCACGTATATGGACAGATGCGTGCTAAAAGGAGTATTATATTCAATGATTGGCATAAGGAGGGCTGAGTAAAGGGGCACAATGACATACCTGGATCTAGACACAATCCCTTTGTTTATAAGTCATGGAATATAAAAGGACTTTCTTACAACATGTTGTATAATATGTTAATATGTATATTATATTTGACAATGATATGATATCATAAGTTGTGATTGCATGGCAGTGAAATGGTTATTTCTGGCATGTTGTGCTCTGAGGCTTGTATGGCATGCCAGCACAGATAGACCGCGGTTCATTTCTCGGAGAGTGTGTGCATATATGCTGTAAATGGCTTCCTTGACAATGAAGCATTGAAATTATATTGCTCACTATTGTGTGGACAGTAATATATATAGCTCCTTTTCGGCAATCTGACTAAATCAAATTGTTCATATTATATCCATAACTCCTTTCTTACTGCACACATTGATTTCAGTTATCTGTGTTACAGTTTCCATTCATATGTCCTGTGGCATATCAGTCAATACAGAGGTCTGTGAAGAGCCTAATATCATAGGCAGGGGCTTGACTCTCATAATATCTGTGTGTCAGATGGCAGTTGCTTACACACAGACAATAGTTATGATACAGTGAGAGGGCCACCTTTTACAGGACACTGTTTTACAAGATAGGGTGCCCATACCCCTTAAGAGAGGAAAGTGCTGTATGCCCTTCATGGGTGTTCTTCATGACACAACTCTCTGACATCTGTCTTGGCATGTGCTTGATGGGACAGTTTATTTCATTAGTTGCTCACAGGCATTACCTATTTCCAAAAGAATTATCCTCCATTTTGCATGTCTTTATCCAGATATTTCTTTATTACTACAATAGTTTTCAGCACTCTGTACAGCTTAACGGCAGATGAAATAAAACATTTCTTACTGTATGGCATGCTGCCAGACCATCATAAACTGTGATTAGTCCTTTGTTATGACACTTTCTTGTATGTTGGTATTGTTGAGTTGCTGTTATTTTACTGTTCTCTGGAATTCCATGTGAGCATGCCCAATATAATGATGTCTAAGATGTTTACAAATTACCAGTGGAAAACTTGAAATCACAAAATGTCATCCAAGCCATGCTGTCATTTGTCAGTTATGTATTTTGAGTGCTATAATATTACCATTTAGCATTTACATGACCATGCAACACTTGTTTGTCTCTTACGTGTTTATAGGTGATAAACCCCTTTCCTATGGGTGCCACTGACATTTATTTGCAAAAACATGTCTATGTCTGATGTGCATGACATTACAGCTGTAAGGTCTATTTTTAATTGTGTAGACATGCTGTGGGGGAGAATGAAACAGCAGTGTCGGCTAGAATATATAAATTCCCTGCATATACATCTCATATACAATAACTGCAGTCTGTGCATTCATGCCATAATGTATCTTCTGTTCTTACTAACTGATATCTCAGCTCAGCATTTTATTAACATGTACATCACATTTTAACTCTGCTTTCTTACACTGCAGTTTTAAATCCCTATTACATCCTTTGTTAGTATGTCTGGTTCATAACTCCGGTATTCTCATTGACATTAATTATCATTACATCAATATGTAATTACATCAATATGGCAGGATTTATGTTAGAAATATTTCTTTGAGATTTCAGCACATTTGCCTGCAGTATAGGAGTAGACTTTCTTTCCCCTTCCCAATGAATGAATTAATTAATTATGCAATGCAACCATCATTATTTCTGTACAGTTTCCCCATTTCATTTCCCCTCCTTTGGAATTCCTTCACTGTACTTGCCCTTAATAATTCAGGGCTACAGTGTGTGCTCATATATTAGATTTGCCTCTAGGCAAACCATTTTGCTTACATTCTGTACTCTTTCTTCCAAGCACCTTTCCATGGCCATGAACTCTATTGCAAGCAGCATGCATATTCAGATATTGCTGCTGCTCTTTGCACTAGCATGCTTAAATCATGTAGGCTTCATGCAAACCCAACACGACTGTTAATGAATCCCAGGGTAGATGTAACGTTGGTAAAGATGAGAAGGTTAGCTGTTGTGGATGTGAGGTGGAGGGAACAAGCTTATAGCATTATAGTATTATATGCATACATATTTTGCAAGGAAAGAGTGAAGCTGTTTTATTACATACTAGATTATTTGGTAATTAACAAAAAAATGAATAATGGCAGGGGACTTTGTGTTTTATCAGAAAAATGTAAAAAGAAGGGAAAGATGTAAAACAATACAGGAATTGAAACAATGTGGTAAATTAGCTGTGTGAACAAATGTCAGTAGACTTACAAAGTGGGGGGCACTTGGATATGAAATTGATTACTTTGTATTATCATAAGAGTTAGGGGGTAGCAGATGGTAAGAGTCACATCAGGTTTTTCAGACCTTTTAGCAATATGGATGGAGGTGATGGAAGAAAGGGAGTATGTTAAAATATGAAAGGGAATAAAAGGAATGAATGAGAAACTATGGGATGCAATTTGAGAGTGGGAAGTATTGCAGTTATGGAAGGATCATATAACCATAATGGACTGCTATAAAGACTGGTCTTAACACTGGATTGAATTTAAAAAGAAGTATAACAAGTGTTTCTTCAATGACAGATGATGTAAGAAAGGAAGAGAAAGTGAAGTGTGTGAAAATGTAGAGAAAGTTATTAGAGAATTTACAGAATTTATTAGAGAATTTACAGAATAGTACAAAAGAATATTATGATATACAAAAATATATAAAGTTAATTGAGAAAAAATAAAACATTACTGTTTAGGCAGAGATGTTATTACAAGGGAGGTGGTATCTCCATATTTGGGTAAAATAGTAAAGGAGGGTATTAATTTAATGAGGGAAATGAAAAATATAATAGGAAAGGTAAAAAGAATATAAGAGCAAATTATGAGTATTGTAGTACAACATGTAGAAGATATGTCTGAGTAGAAAGAAGGGAAATAAACCAAATATCAACATGAGTAAAGGAAGAATTTCAAAAATAAATTACTATTAGTGGATTTGATGAAGTACTTAGGAAAGTAAATGTTGATTCAAGATCAAGCCCAGATGGTATAGTGTATGGAAATTACAAGAAATTAATGGATTAGCAAATGGAATATTACTGAATGAGTAGTTGAAGGAAGAGTTTGTTTATGAAGAGCTTTGTAGTGGGATATTAAAATTTGTATGGAAGAAAGATGGGAAGATGGGGAAAGATGGCTGATGTTCTGCAAACACTGCATCAGTCTTGCTCTGTGCTAAACTCTTAATATATAAATCTCAGATCATCTGAAGCCTAATAAAAGGAAAATACTCACCACAATTTTAAATTAATCAAAATACTTTTGTCTGTTTGTGATATTGATATAGTTATTAAATAACTTACCTTTGATTGTGCTTGTGCTGTGATCATTCAGGCTTATGGGCCAAGAGCACCGACCTAGAAAAAAGAAAGAGGACATAAGTTAAACTCTGCTGTTTCAACAAAATGTCAAATGATGCAGACCAAATGGACTCTCAAATGACCAAAACTAAACTTTCTGTAATATCATCACCAGAGGAGAACATTTCTTATAAGCGTGCATGAACTGTTAAGCAACAACAGAAGAAAAAACTTATATCTAAAACAAAACCTGAACAATCCTTTACATTTGACCAACTAAAATCAGATTTTCAACCACTAAAAAAAGCAATACAACAATTTATTCATCAATTCCAATCACTAAATACTATCCTTAATCAAACTGCTAAATGACTGGACTTAGCAGACTCTAAAACTTCTGAGAACACAATAAAAATTGAATAAATTCAGTCAGATACTAAAGTGAATTTAATAAAAGATGCACGCTATTCAAGAAAAACTTCTCAATCTTGAGGCCAGTAGTAGATGCAGCAACATATTAGTTTAAGGTCTACCGGAAAAGTATGACCAGACTACATTGCTAGACATACCACATTACATTTTTTCAAAAGTCTTCTGGAGAATAAACCTGTTTCTAATCAAATAATTATTGAGAGAGGCCAACAAGCACTTAAATCTTCATCACTGATGGATAAACCAAGGCGAATTTACATCAAGTTGCTGAATTATGAAGATGTTTATAAAATCCTCACAGCTACCAAAAAAAGGAGGTGCTGATCTGAAATGATAATAGAATTAATTTTGTTCAAGATCTTCCACTGAAAGTCAAATAGGCTAGACAAAAACTATCTCCATTTTGCTCTTTTTTGATCAATAAAAAATGATTTTCAGATGAGATATCCTTCAATTCTCTTAACACAGAGATGTGAAATATACAATTAAGTCATTAAAATAAGCTAAACAGACTTTCTCTTAAATTTTTGACTTTATCCCTGAATGATCATTAATATAAAGATGTCTTTGCAAAGTTTTATTTCATCTTTTACTTATGATTTAGTTGATAAGATTGCAGCAATGTGTTTTACCGTGGTGAGCAAATGTCCTTCTCTGTTTTATACATAAAAGCATGGTAATTTAATATCTTAATTAACCTCATACACTGAGTTAAACACATTTCTTTCTTGTGTTTACATTTAACTTTGGGGATTGGTTTACAATCTGTGCTGTTTCCTTTATGAGCACTTCCTGGCTTTTTACAGGAATTGTCTTCAGTAAACATATGCTCCTATGAAATTACTTCATCTTGTGACCAGTAACCATTATACCTCCCCAAGTTCTGAATATTTCATAAACAGTATGCGAGTCAGCTATTTGTATTTTATTTTACAGACTTGCTAATACTGATAGATAAATCCAAACTATAAATTTTATAGCTGCATTAACTTTTTTATTTTAATTGTTGAAATTGACCTTATATTTCTAAATAATTATATATAATCGTGGGTGCTGGGCTGTGGAGTAGGTTTGTGTTTAGTGGTAGCAATGTTCTATTCATCCTTTTTAAAAGATAGTTTTAGCCTACTTGTCATTTTACTTATAGCAAATTGTAGAGGTTTTATAAATGATTACTACTACTGCATTTCAGTCATTGTTAGCCTTTTTCTATACTATATGACATTATTGCCTTCCTGTATTTTTTCAATCAGTGGTTAGGCACAGGGTTCAAACAGGAAGAGCTAGGTGATATATGCCTTCTTTTTAAAACTATTTTATACTGTCTGCCTAGAGAATTATTTAAATCTTAACTTTTTCATAATCTCATGTAGTGCAATTAACCATACCTATCAACAGTACAATTTACCTTCATTTAGTAATAGGAACTGCACTTTTACATTACATTTTGAACCCTCTTTTATTTAAATTAAATGCAGATAACTGACTGTTGGTAACCTAAAGAGATCCAATCAACCAAAAAAGGGAGTTTATTTTTCACTGACTTTTAAGTTGAAGGCAGAAATTATCTTCATTCAAGAAACCCACACAACATCTGAACAGTAGACTCAAGTTCATAAGTAAAAATGGATTAAAGTAATAAGTGAGTCAGGTAACAAACCCAATAGTGCTAGTGTGGCAATTCTGGTTAAGACATCATTCCAAGACACTATCTTAAAATACAACTTGGATGTGGAAGGGAAATGGTATTACATAATAATTAAAAATTATGTCTTTGATAAACCTGTCTTATTAATTATGATCTATTCACCTTTACTAAACAACATGAATTTATTATGACTATTCATAAGTTATTAAATTAACGTTCTTATTTTTTTATTTCATTAGTAGTGATTGAAATGCTTTCATAAACCCCTTACTAGATAGAATAGGGTGGAAAGTGTGATATAATATCTGTACAACAAATGCATTAAATGACTTAAGAATAGACTTCAAGTTGTTTGATCCTTGCCAACTTCAGAAAAAAATGTACCTCATCACAAAAATGTATTTATTTATCTCATTGTTATGAAACTTGGGCAAGATTAGATAATATCAGAAATGTTTAAATACTAATTTTATTTTTCAATTACAACCTAGATGTTTTTCAGATCATTTTAGAATTCCCTTAAGCATCAGTTGGTCAAATCCTTAAAAAAATCAAAAATACTAGTTATAATTGGACTTTAAAACCTAACTTACTCAAAAAAGTTTATGTTAAAGCAAGAAATACATAAGATATTTCTCCTCAAATGACTTACACAGCTAATAAAAATCACAACTATATAAAGGTAGCCCTGTTGAATGCTAGAAACCTAAATAAGAAGTTACACTCCTCACAGACATTCTTAACTCTTGAAGGTACAGATATATGTGTTGTTACAGAAGCATGGTTCCAGAATAGCAATAGACTATCACAGTATAGGGTTCTAGTGCCTACCACTCCTTCAGACACAATGCAGAAAATGATAGTGTTACGATAGTGTTATTGGAGTGGGCATGACTGTATTCCTAAGAAGCTATCAAACCTCCAGGCTCTTAAGCCAGGACAATGACTTGAACTTCTCCACATTCATTTTTATGGTAAGTAGAAATTCATACCGTATCATACCCAACTATCATTCCCCCTCCACATCTGTCATAGCCTATGAAGCATAGGTAAACAAACTGACATGTGTATTGAATATAATACTATATATAATACTATTGCCTTGGAAGACTTCAACTATATCTGAATTTACTGGGAAACCTACCCCTCAAAAAAAATATGCAAAAAGATTCCTGGACTTCAGTAATACTTGAGCTGTTTAGACCAACTGGCTGAAATCCCAACTCAGGGCTCAAAAATATTTGGCTTGTTTTTTACCAATATTTCAACCTTAGATTCAACATCTACAGTTGCCACACCAATGGTCAGATGTGACCACTGTTCAATAACACTTAAAGACTGACTTGCCAAAAAATCCTCTGTCCTTAGAAACTAATCTAAGCAAACATAACCTAGCTAACTGATGACCTGATGGAATTTAAATATCCTCCTTATTCAAGGCTCTATCTCTCATGCTGCTACATTTATGGATAATTTCTATGCCCATGTCAAAGCATGCATTAAGTCATCTGTCTCCATAAGACATAAATTCATTGCCAAATTCAGGAATAAATCCCTATAGTAGAACCCTAGCATAAACAAACTATACAGTAAAAGGAAGAAACTCATAGCCTATAAAACAAACTTAATAACCCATCATCTACAGATGAACTCAAAAAGATCAACAAAGAACTTAGAAAAAATCAAATCTTCAAAACTAATTATGAAATGAGAATTATTAAAAGAACAAGAGGTTCAGGCAAGCCAGAAAACAGCTCACAGTTAATTTATTAAAGTAAAATTCCACACAAGTGCTTTCGCCCTGGCACAATGTAGGGCTTTATCAAGAAAATAAAAACCCAAACGATTACAGCCATTTAAATATCCTGTTTCTCAAAAAAGGCGCCCAATTGTCTTAGAGGTATATGAACTCAATCACTACATTCTTGGAAAAATAAAAAGTAATTCACATTTTTTTCTATGTATAAATAGTACAATCTCTTAAAAAACATAAAACATTAATGAAATATCGATGTTGTTGTTGTTGTGTCTTTCAGCTTATCCTGGTTAGGGGTCACCATAGCAGAACTCCAGTCCACTAATGTTTGGTAGTGGATTTTTACGTGCTGAGTTACCAGCCCTGACGCACAACCTTCAACGAAGGCACGCCCATTCATGCATGCCTCCACACAGAAGACACTCTAGCTGAGAATCGAATGGGACAACGTCTTGCTGTGAGGCAACAGCGCTCGATGTAGGTATACAAAATATACCAATATTAACATTTTCTAGCCTTCTTTATTAAATATGGCTTAATAGAAATATGGTCATTCAGACATGGGGGGTTAGTTGCATTAAGCTTCACCTGCCAGTAGGTTTCCCTACAACAGAGTCAATTCTCCCTGTCACCCCCCTAGGGTCCACACAGACCTGTTCCAAAATTCCAAAAAGAAATCCAGTATGACTAGGCTGTGCAGAGAGGTGCCTATAAAGGGCATTATTCAGACTCTTCCTCCTAATATTATAAATGTGTTCATAAATATGCTTTTCCAGTGCTCTTTCAGATTTCCCCACATAAAAACTAGGGCAATCTTTACATAAAGCCAAGTAAACTATACCCTTAGTCATACAATTGCCCCTCCTAAAGTGTATAACACTCTTCACATTATTGTCCAACATTATTTGTTCCTTACCAATAATGTATTTACAGTACCCACATCTTCCACATTTTCTAGGTCTAAAATCACGTGCTAATTCACATCGTATTTTTTTATCCACAGTCCTTATTGGTACAGACTACTGATTGTCTTTATACTAATTTAGATGTACTCTTTTCCATTTAGCTGTGTGCATTAACTGTTGTTGTTCCATTAAGTGGTCAGAAACATTGTATTTACTGTGTCTGATAGATGGGGTGGTACAATGTAATATGATCCACTCTCCAAGACAGTGCACCCTAAAGTGAAATACCACCTAATTCTGAACACATTATCTTCACAAAAGACATACATTTGGTTGAAGTGATGCAAAGGAGGAAGCACTGAGATGGGCAGGCATGGCAAAACTAGATGATGTGACAAGAATACTTTTCTTGGCAATTTTTATTTATTAGCATGGTAGGGCCACGGGGCACAAATATCCTTTTTTCAGGGGAGACCTGAGAGCACTCATGTATTAAGTGATTTGCTGAGGAAACACACAAAAGACAAATACTGTGGAATCAACCCCCTGACTACAGTATACTCACTGATAGCTCATGGTTTTAATCCATGCATAAACTGCCCAGACAGATTAACTGCCATTTGCCAACTGGATTAGTTAGCTAAGTCTTGTAAACATTTTTCACCTGTGATATGGATCAAAAGAACAATGAAAATGCATTGTAGAAGAATGAACGAATGTTTCTGCATGGAAGAAAAATCAATATGCCTTTGTGACGTGGGCAGACTATAGAGTATATGAAGTGTATATAACAAGTATGGAGAAAATATTCAGGCTCCACTATTACAATGACCACACATCAGGTTCGAACCTTAAACTCTGGAGGTGTGAGGCAACAACACTAACACTGTAACTGTTCAATGCTACATTATCAACTCAGTAAAATGCTTGGAAGATCAGAATCTTCTCAATCTCAATCTAGAGTAAGAAAGTGAAGACAGAGGGAAAATAGACAGCAGAAGTCGAGGACTGTGTGTAGATGTTAACAGTCTACTGATGGAGAAGGATAATGGTGGGAGCGGAACAGCAGATATGAAGTGCATAGGCAAGTACTAGGCTAGATGCCCTTGTGGGGTATATTATATTTAACTAGTTTCCCTTCCAAATAGTGAGAATCAAACCTTGTACCTCGCGTTTGTGAAGTAACCACTTTAGCCATTATGCCAACTCTCCCCCAGATTACATCACCATAAATGAAACTTGCACCCACAATCCCTGGCTTAGGAGGCCAATACCTTATGCATTAGGCCACCAGGGCTTGATGGAGTAAGAAGGCATTCATTTATACATGCAGTGGTAGTAACAGAGTATGCTAGAATTTACAGAGGCAGATACATCCTAGGCTGATGTGCTTAAAATGTTGCGATAAAAGAGATCTAGGCTTAGGGGACAGCAGCTGCAGGTAACCAGTTCAAGTAGGCAGTGTAGGATTAAACTTTTTCTACTTCCACATTGTAAGTCCATGTGGTAAAATGTCTATCTATGAACAATCCTGTCCTTTGGATGAGATGTGAAACTCAAGTCTGACTCCTATCTGCTTGAGTTGGTAGTAGCTAAGGTGGATGTAAAAGATCCCATGGCACCTATCGAAAAGAGTACTGGGAAGTTCCATGATGCACTGGTAAAATTTCCCATAATAGTAGAAATACCATCTCACATCTCACCTGAAATGAGGCCAGTAGCCTAATGGGACTAACTGGTCAACAAAGGATAAAGAATATGATAGCGAGATGGACAATGATAGCACCATTGATTATAGATGGGGGGTTACCTTTTCTTTGTTGAAGTGGTGAGCCATACCAGCTTTGTTGTCTGTTGTAAATGACTACTGTATGATAATGAATATCTGCATTTTTATCCCAGAAATAGTACACACTGAAGTGTAACTCTGAGTCAGCCATTGCAGTACTTGGACCATGCAGAGGAAAGGCTAACTGCATTATATTCTCTTCCTCTGACTATTTTCTGAATTTTAGTTGTCCTTTTAATACAAAACTGTAAACAGTGCTGTTCATTAAAATTGTTATAATTTTGACTTTATGTCAATTTAGCTGTAGTAAATTAATTTATTTTCTTGAGCAACACACAACCACTTGGCACTCTGCCTCATGCCATCTGTAAGTGATCACCGTCACTTAATGACTACTTGAAAAATGTCAAACCTTTTCTTAAGATAGCCTTAGCAGCCTTTAAAAATAGTAGTTTATAAGCTGTTCATAAATGGATGATTGTGATATAGTTTGACAGCTTACATCATTAAGCAATCATGATCACTTATAGACAGATTATAGTGTCAAAATGTTATTTTTTTAACAGTAGAGAGCTTATAAATTACATAAAATCATGGATCAGAAGACAGTTTACAAGCTCTAAAAAAAGCTTTTCTTTTAATGTTTGATACTCCTTACAGGTTTTGACCAATTACAGACATGCTGTTTGACTCATCTTTCCTACAGCATTTTAAATTGCAGGTTAAGTTATTGAATGTAAAATTCTCAACTTTCTTTATGGGTCTAGTTCACATGGGCTATGCCAGTACATAGCCCTGGGCACTCTGATTACGCATTACTTGCACCAGTCTAAGTAATATCTCTGTGTGACTGTGTCATGAAACACAAATAACTATATTCTGTTGCATATGTAGGAAAGTTCTCCATGAGCACATCAGTATTGACTTCATCTAATATTGGTTTTGTACTGTCTTTTCTGCCTGTAGTCTAGACTGTAGTTTTACTCCTTCTCTCTCTTTATAGTATTCCAAACAAGGTAAATATGGCTTTATTTCTTGAAGGAGCTGCTTTGTTGTAAGGAGGCTGGCAGATTTTGTAATCTGTCTTTGGGCATTGCACTGTCTTTTGAGTATTTTATGTTACTATGGATGTGATATGTTTTAAGCTAATAACTTCTCACTATTAACATCTAATACTCTAAAAGATCACCTCTAGGGAGCCCACTGGGGAGTGATGCAGGTTTTTTAATCTTTTAATGTGTATGATTTGTACCTAAAATATTGTGTTTCTTCATTTTTACTAGCAATGGACATCCTGAGAAGCAATTTTCTGTGATGCAGTAGTTATGCCCATGAACAGACCATTGTATTTGAAACATGTCACCAAGGATCCTGGCAGGTCAGTATCATTAGTGGTTTAAGTTTACCGGACCTGGCATGAAGGAAGTCCATTGTAGCCATACTTATACTGGCTGAACCACTGGCAGGTATCCTGCAAACGCAAGATGTGCAGCTCTAACTATTACATTAAGTTTGGTATAAGTTCCACTGCTTGGTTTTTCAGATGTTGCAAAATATGACTACATGTCAACATCCTCAGAATGTGTACATCCACTACCAGAGCCAGATCCAACACTAGGCAGCTATCTAGGGCCCATTTTGGCTAGAGAGTAATTGATAAAAAATAAAATCTTCAATACATAAAACAAGTCTGAATACTTCTGTAAACACTGCAGGCTTTAGGACCTTGTGGGACACTTCTATAAAGAACAGCAAGCCCCGGAAACCTCAGTGTTAGGGCAACATCCTAATGTAAACCACAGGAGATTAGATTTGCAGTCAACAGATCTTTAGAAGGGAGATATGTAGAGCCATACCATTTCAGTGACTGCAGCAGTTTGTATTCCAGCAGCAAAACAGTGAGTTTGTGTGTGAGAAATGCACTAGTTTGGGACCTGTCTAGTTAAATGACGTTGCTCAGAGTGAAACCATGAAACTTAATTATTGGCAAGTAAATGCCTTAAACATGCACACCAACTGCCAGGTCACCTTCAATTTAATTTTTTTGTTTGTTTTTGCAAATAACTGAGGACCGAGCCTGCCAGTGTCAGTTACAGAGTTTCATAGCTGTGCTGTTCAGTGTCAGTTACAGAGTTTCATAGCTGTGCTGTTCAGTGTCAGTTACAGAGTTTCATAGCTGTGTTGTTCAGTGTCAGTTACAGAGTTTCATAGCTGTGTTGTTCAGTGTCAGTTACAGAGTTTCATAGCTGTGTTGTTCAGTGTCAGTTACAGAGTTTCATAGCTGTGTTGTTCAGTGTCAGTTACAGAGTTTCATAGCTGTGTTGTTCAGTGTCAGTTACAGAGTTTCATAGCTGTGTTGTTCAGTGTCAGTTACAGAGTTTCATAGCTGTGTTGTTCAGTGTCAGTTACAGAGTTTCATAGCTGTGTTGTTCAGTGTCAGTTACAGAGTTTCATAGCTGTGCTGTTCAGTGTCAGTTACAGAGTTTCATAGCTGTGTTGTTCAGTGTCAGTTACAGAGTTTCATAGCTGTGTTGTTCAGTGTCAGTTACAGAGTTTCATAGCTGTGTTGTTCAGTGTCAGTTACAGAGTTTCATAGCTGTGTTGTTCAGTGTCAGTTACAGAGTTTCATAGCTGTGTTGTTCAGTGTCAGTTACAGAGTTTCATAGCTGTGTTGTTCAGTGTCAGTTACAGAGTTTCATAGCTGTGTTGTTCAGTGTCAGTTACAGAGTTTCATAGCTGTGTTGTTCAGTGTCAGTTACAGAGTTTCATAGCTGTGTTGTTCAGTGTCAGTTACAGAGTTTCATAGCTGTGTTGTTCAGTGTCAGTTACAGAGTTTCATAGCTGTGTTGTTCAGTGTCAGTTACAGAGTTTCATAGCTGTGCTGTTCAGTGTCAGTTACAGAGTTTCATAGCTGTGTTGTTCAGTGTCAGTTACAGAGTTTCATAGCTGTGTTGTTCAGTGTCAGTTACAGAGTTTCATAGCTGTGTTGTTCAGTGTCAGTTACAGAGTTTCATAGCTGTGTTGTTCAGTGTCAGTTACAGAGTTTCATAGCTGTGTTGTTCAGTGTCAGTTACAGAGTTTCATAGCTGTGTTGTTCAGTGTCAGTTACAGAGTTTCATAGCTGTGCTGTTCAGTGTCAGTTACAGAGTTTCATAGCTGTGTTGTTCAGTGTCAGTTACAGAGTTTCATAGCTGTGTTGTTCAGTGTCAGTTACAGAGTTTCATAGCTGTGCTGTTCAGTGTCAGTTACAGAGTTTCATAGCTGTGTTGTTCAGTGTCAGTTACAGAGTTTCATAGCTGTGTTGTTCAGTGTCAGTTACAGAGTTTCATAGCTGTGTTGTTCAGTGTCAGTTACAGAGTTTCATAGCTGTGTTGTTCAGTGTCAGTTACAGAGTTTCATAGCTGTGTTGTTCAGTGTCAGTTACAGAGTTTCATAGCTGTGTTGTTCAGTGTCAGTTACAGAGTTTCATAGCTGTGTTGTTCAGTGTCAGTTACAGAGTTTCATAGCTGTGTTGTTCAGTGTCAGTTACAGAGTTTCATAGCTGTGTTGTTCAGTGTCAGTTACAGAGTTTCATAGCTGTGCTGTTCAGTGTCAGTTACAGAGTTTCATAGCTGTGTTGTTCAGTGTCAGTTACAGAGTTTCATAGCTGTGTTGTTCAGTGTCAGTTACAGAGTTTCATAGCTGTGTTGTTCAGTGTCAGTTACAGAGTTTCATAGCTGTGTTGTTCAGTGTCAGTTACAGAGTTTCATAGCTGTGTTGTTCAGTGTCAGCAGTGCAAAAGGTAGCGCACTTGCCTTTGATGTAGAAGGCTGTGGGTCCTGTGCAGCATGGGATGGGGGTGTAGCACATCTGAGTGTGTCATCCTTCGGATGAGATGCCTAGTAACTGTGAATCTGCTGCTGGCTTGCTAGTTATTACTTTCACAAGCACACCATTTTTTAATGTAATATTGGTAATTTATTCATCAAGGGCAGCAGGTACTGAATTTATACATGAAGCACTGAAATCCAAAGTTGTTTGCTGGCAGCAGCATCTTCATTAGTTACAGATCTAATTAATGTGAAATTATTCAGATGACTTTTACTTCTGCAGAGATAGTGCATATTGACAGATATTGGTGGATTGTAATGACAGAAATTTGAGTGGCCTTTTATGGTTAAAATGTTCTGAATTGGCTAGCTTTGTCATCATTGGTTCATATGTTTTGTTTCACTGCTTACTAGAAAAAATGTTCAAAACTACAAATGTAACACACATTCTAACAAGTGGTACTGCATTAGTGAATTTAATTTAATACACTCAAAAAATTGGATCAAAGAACATGCGGATTTATACATGGTCCTAAATTGTGTGGATGGGACCCATGGTTTGAAAACAGCCCAACGGTAGACGTAATCCATGACTGGCTAGATGCATTTTCTGAAAATGTGGGTTTAAATGTAGTTACAATAAATGTGAGTTCCAAGGGCAGAGCAGTTTGCTGTTGCTCAAGCTAAATCTGTTTTCGTTAAGACACTGTATTGGTTTTGTTTAGAAAATGGTTTTGCTATAAAATTTGAAATACAAGTTTAAAATTAAATCCAAATATCAGTAATCATTGTAGAAGTAAAGATGAAAATATTATGCTCACTGACAGATTTGAACAGTGTTTATGGCAACGGAGGAAGGGGGGTAGAGACAGAGAAGTAATGGGACACTGGAATAGTTGTGTATGTGTGTGTTGGGGGGGCGCCTGATCCATTGTTCTGCCTAGGGACCCATTTGACCATGATCCGGCTCTTATCAATACAGTAATACAAAGGTAAGATATTTGTCTGTATATGTGCATACTTAGAGGGGGTGCTTGGGGGGGATGCTGTAGCTCCCCTTTCAGTGATTATGTTAAGAGGTAATCAGCCAACAAATCAGAAAATAGTTTTGAATCAGGAGCTTCCTAATTACAATTTTTTTCTGTATATAGCATTTGGGGCAAGCTCTTTTCTTATTTGTCGATCTGTCTGATTATGAAAGCAGTCCATCTGGAGATGTGAAATGTTGCCTTTAGGATAATTAACAGATAATTGATTGAAGATTTTGTTCTTTGCATGTCAGAAGAAGAAATTCTGAAAAACAGTCTGAGCAGTGGCGGCTGGTGACTTCAAATCAAAAGGGGGGCTGCAGGAGACAGCTGAATGGATGGAGTCAATTGGAATGGGTGTGGCCAACTAGAAAGGGGAGGGGCTATGCTCAAAACCACAAAAACTAACTAAATACACTGCCCTGGGTGCCAAACCATCATTATGAGAGCCCAATCAAGACAAAATGAAGTGTAGAAGAATAAAAATATTTCAATGCATTGGCTGCATGACAGCTTACTTAATATCTAGATGGAAACAAAAAGGTTGTGAGGCATGAAAAAATAAATTACTTTTTAAATACATTAATGGAATGCCAGTCAAAGTCAAGTATAAGAAAAACAAGCAGCACTCAACTCAAACCACTTCTTGCACTGCAGTTCTAATTATAATTTATATTCAGCTTTATTAAAGTACCAAGTAACATGCTGAAAGTAGAAATCTCTGATGCCCCCACTTGTAAAAATGTTTCTTATCCAAAAAAAGACCTGCTGCCTATCTACTTGTTTCATAGGGAAAACATGATCAAAGTAAAAAATGAAAAGCAAACAAGAAATAAGCTCAAGATACATTGCTTAAAAGGATTACTGTACAGGTTATGGACCATACGATTGTCATTCTGCTTAGTTTATGGGTAAAGCCTGCAGAAATGACTGGAAGTCTCCAAGTGTAATGAGCTTCTTAAAATAATGTAATCCTGTCCTTTATTACAAATACTGTCATATGCATTTCAATACCCAAGGCTTATACTTTATCTAGTTAAGTATTCTCTACATGGCAACAACAGAAAGGCTTTCAATGTTGGCATTTCTTTAACAGTATGCTTATTAAAGCTTACTTGCATCTTACGATCTCAGCCAAGCTTACCTGATGGTCATTAAAGTATTGCTACTTAAACACAGAGCAACAGGCACTTTGAGTAATAAGCATAAATCAACAGTACAAAAAATATGACAGAAACCAGACTATTCTGTAAAAATCAAGGACAGATGAAAAGCCACTCTAGTACTTGTGTCTTCCTTGGATGGGGGGATACTCTGCACATTTGCACTGCATAACTACTCCTTGCCTTGCTTCGACGCATCCAGAGTCACTACATGGGGGAGTGGGGTGCAACAAGTATGTCACAATTTGAAATGTCTCTAGCTGACTGTGATGGCCCTGACACATTTGTCATACCTCTCAACCTCTGAGCAAGAAATCTGGACAAAGCCATGCAAAGAAGTGGGACAAAGGCCAAAAAATAAGGACAATTTTTAAATATTGCTCTTATAAACTTAGAAAGATAATAGAATATGTCTTGCATTAGTATGAATTTTCTGAATGGTATGAAATCTGAAACTCAAATGTCTGTCATTATTTTCTAACTTCAGTCTTTAATGATTTGTCACTAATTTGCCAAAAAAAACCCACAATTTTATGAAAAATGGACCAAGAATGTGATGTAAAAATATAAAATAGCCACACAATACAGCTGGGAACCTGTCAAAGAAGGGACACTTTAATATTAGTACTGCTAACTTGAGCAGCTGACAAAATAAAAGAATCTACATGCATTTCTGAAATAGAGGTAATCTATAACTCTGACTATTACAGTTATTTCTTAATTGTAAGCCCTCCATGTTTTCTTCCAAAATTGCTATTTTGCGGAGGGATTATTAGGGGGAAGAGCAACATTTTGAGCCAAAATCAGGGACAGTTGAGAGGTTTGGATATGCCTAATTCTGTAAAGCAATTTATTTGCATGTACCTCTGAACCTGTTAATGCAATAAATCTGGACAAGGCCAAATATATTGGGGGAACATATAAATAGTACTAAAAATTGCTCTTGTATAAACTGAGACAGTTGATAGAACAACAGGTCTTACTTTAGCATGCATTTTTCTGAAGGTTATGAAGTCTGAAACTCAGTGTGTCATTATTTAGTGACTTAATTCCTAAATTATTTGCCAGAAAACCACAAATTTTATGAGGAACAAACCAAAAATAAGAAGCAAAAATCTATTCATTCTTTGAAAATCTGAACAGTTGGGATGTATAGTTCAGCTGGGGCTGTCTTTAAGTTTGCTGAACTTCCCCCTCACAAAATCATGGTCGAATGGAGCCTCCCCCTGCAGCCATTCCAATGATCCATTACTTGGCTATTTCACTCCATTTACCATAAACACTAATGTGCATACTGATTTACTTCTATGATGATTTGGACTTCATTTGAAAGTTTTATTTTGCATTTTACAGCACAAACACTAAGACATCTGCTAAACAAACTTAGCATTAGAACTTCTCTGCCCTTGAAACTCACATTCATTGAAACAGCATTGAAACCTACATTCAAAGAAAATACATTTTACCAGTGGCAGATAAAGATTAATTCTGGGCTGTTTTCAAATCATAGGCCCCTTGCATATGAAACATACATGTGCTCTTTGATACACCTTCCTATTGTTTTGAACATTTTTCCAGTAAACTATGAAACAAAACGCATGCACCAATAATGACAAAACTGCCCAATTCAGAACATCTTTTCAGTAAACAATGAAACAAAATGCATGCACCCATAATGACAAAACTGCCCAGTTCAGAAAATTTCCATCATACAAGTCTTCTCAAACTTCTACAGTCCACCATTATCAGTGAATAGGTTCATAGGTTCATAGGTTTATACTAGGCTATCTGCCCCAAGGCATTTATAAGCCTAGCCCAAATTTTTGTGGCTTACGCCACCCCTTATATGAAAAAATACTGTGCCCATTAGTTTGTTGTGCCTCTGTCCAGCAGTGACACAGAGATGATTCCCGGGGTAAACCTACGATCTCCCATCCACAGGTCAAGATTTCTCTTGAACAGAGCCAGTGAGGTGCTCTGCCTCACATGGACCGGGACTCTGTTCCACAGCATAGGGAGTCTCTGAGTGATAAATCTATCCCTCCAGCACGTCCTATTTATATTCGTGCTAAGGTTTAAGTTGCTTGCACTAGTGGTTTTGATGGATTTGGATTTTTTGAGGTGGAGCATGTCCATTAATTCCGGGTTGGACATGGCCTTGTATGTCAGGCACATGTCACCTCTGAGCAGATGGTATGCGACTGAATAGAGCTGGAGTTTCTTCAATCTTGCAGCATATGACAGATTTTGGAGTCCCTTTATCCTTTTGGTGAGGAACTTTTGGGGTCTCTCCAATTGCTGCAAATGTCGGGTGAGATGCATCCCGAATGGGGCATTGTACTCGATCATTGGTCTGATAAGTGAAGAGTACAGGGGAACAATGACCTCACTAGATCTGGATGTGAATCCCTTCATGATCAGGTGGGCAATGTAGAAGGTCTTTCTAACCACTTTAGCAACGTGAGTGTCAAAAGAAAGGCCACTGTCAACCTGGGTCCCCAGGTCCCTGATAACCTCTTCTGTGCTTAGTGGATTGCCACCTATATGGTAGCTTGGGGTTACCTTGTTTTTCCCGAAGGGTATGACTATACATTTTTTGGCGTTTAACTTCAGGCTATGGCTCTGGCACCAGCTATCTGTTTCCGTGAGTCCCTTCTGAAGGATATCCGTGTCCGATGCACTTTCCACTATGGCGCCCAGTTTGCAGTCATCTGCAAACTTTGTCAGCCAAAGTCCTCCCATGTTGGCCTGTACTTCTGAGAAGTAGATGCCGAACAATAGGGGGCCAAGGACCGAGCCCTTTGGGACACCACTTGTGACCGGCTTGGAGTCTGACATAGCGCCAGCAACTCTAACCCTGTGGGTTCTGTCCTTAAGCCAGTTTGCAACCCATCTTGTGACATATGGGTTTACATTTAAGCTGGTAAGTTTTTCTACAATACCCGAGTGGGGTATTGTGTCGAAAGCCTTGCAAGGTCAAGGTAGGCTGTATGGACTGCCTTTCCCTCATCAATGGCCTTGGTGACTGTTTCGAAGAAGTTGACCAAGTTCAAAAGGCATGATCTTCCCTTGACAAAGCCAAACTGGGTCGGGTCCAATGTCTGCAAGTCCCCTATATCTTTGTTTATGAGCTCCATTATGATCCTCTCCATAGCTTTGCAGACTAGACTTGTTAAGCTTATGGGGCGGTAATTACCAGGGTCCGTGGAGGCACCGCCTTTGTGGAGTGGGACCACAGTTGCCGTACGCCACTCCTTGGGCATGTATCCTGTGGTAAGGCTGAGATTAAACAGCTGCCTTATGTGCGGGTTTAATTCCTCATTTAGCTTGTGTAGCACACAGCCGGGGACACCATCCGGTCCCACTGATGCTGTGTTTTTAGCTTTAGAGAGAGCAGCTTTCACCTGCGCATTTGAGATGTCTGGGAGGCTACACTCCGCTGGGATAGTTATCTCTCCTTTAGGGGAGAGGGTGAAGTTTGCACTGAACCTGTCTGCCAGTATGTTGGCAATGTCTGTGGGTTCAGTGATTTTTGTATCATTTTGGACTAATTCTGAGCATATCTGGGAGTTTCCACCCAGGTTCCTAACATAGCTGAAAAGGCCTTATGATTGTCCTTTGAATCCATGGCAATTTTTCTCTCAAAATTGGCCTTAGTTGATTTTATGAGTGCTCGTATTTTTTACTAATAATGATCGGGGTGACTTCCCTTTTATGGATTTTGTTCTATCATGTAATAGCTTTCTCCTCTTATTGTAAAGTTTGTTAATGGCTGGGGTCCACCAGACTGGACGTTTGCCCTTTGTGGAAAAAGTCTTGGTTTTATTTGGGATTGCCTGATCCATGCAGTCCTGGAGGTGTTCATAGAAGGCATTTGTAAGGGCTTCCGCAGCTTGGGTTGTGGTTTCCACTGGCTCAGGGGCCTTGAAGGATACCACACCAGTCTTGAGTAGTGTGAAGTTTGCTTTAGAGAAGTTATTCACTGTGGTCTTTTTTTTGGGGTGGGGGCGGGATGTGGATTTCCAGTGAGATTAGTTTATGATCAGATCTCACCAATGAGGGATATACTTCCGGTGTGGAGCATTTTTTCCCCATGTTTGTGATAATGAGATCTAGTATATTTTCTCCTCTTGTGGGAACAGTGACTAGCTGTTCCATGGCATTTGAATTTATGAACTCCAGGAACCGTTGGGCTAGAAAGTTAGGGCTTGAGTAATGTTCCCAGTCTATATTCGGTAGTTGAAGTCACCCAATATGATGGTGTTTGAGATACATTTATACCCTCCAGTGTCTTCAGGAAGGCTGTGTGGGGTTCCTGAGTTTGAGAGGGTGGCCTGTAGCATGCTACAATTTGTAGAGCAGTTTTGCCTATGGTTAGTTGCACCTGGATGGTTTCCAAGCTTCGTGCATTGCCACCAACCTGGAGGTGTGGGTATCCTTTATGAATATGGATACACCCTCTCCTTTTGTGGTGTGGTCTGGGTTTTGGGGCCGGAACGCATGATATGAGGTAAAACTTAATAGTGCCGTGGTGCTCTCAGGAGCCTTGAACCAGGTTTCAGTTACAGCACAGACATCGATGTTCTCCATACTGAGAAGGGCCTCGAGTGCGTGCATTTTGAGATTTAGACTTCTGGCATTGAGCAGCATTACCCTCAGTTTCTTCCCATTTTTGTTTTCTAGGGTGGTAGGTTTAGAATTTGAGCCTTGCCTAAAAAGGCACTATGGGGGTGGCAAGAGCCTTAGCCAATATCCGAATCCCAGGGTGACAGGTGCAAGCCGTCCCTTGCGAAGCAGCATGGCTTGTCAAGCATGTCATCCCAGGCAGACAGACACTGGATCCCCTTTGAATGACACCAGACATTAAGCCAATTGTTAAAGCTGATCATCTTGTCTCTATATTGTGGCATCATTCTTGGTGAAGGAAGGATACTGCTCAGGGTTAGGGTCATACCTGCCTGGGCTACATAATCAGAGAGCTCCTCTATGTCTCTTTTCATGTAGTCCAGGGAGGTACGTCTCAGGTCGTTCACACCAGCATGGACAATGACTGTGTTATATTTGTACTTGCCGTGGAGTGACCCGAGTGCTTGTGTTATGTGGCGGATTCTAGCGCCCGATAGGCAGCTTACTGTGACCCTCTCCTTGTTCAGCCTGGTGAGTTGGACGTCAGTGTGTCTGACTATGGAGTCACCTATGACAAGTATGTTTGGTGTTGTATTTGGCCTTAAGGGCTGTGACTGCTTTGCACACTGCTTTTGTGGTTTATGTGTTGCTTGTGGGGTGTCTTGAGGTAGCAGTTGTTTGGGTGTCTGCTTTGGAGGCCTCTGCTGTTTAGGTAAATTTTTACTCAGAGCCTCCGAGTATGTCTTTGTGTGTTTATGTGTTTGATTCAGTGGTGTGGTAGCATTATGTGAGGCTGGTTTTGTGGTGTGTGTAGTTGCCTTCTCCTCCTGTCTGGTCTTGCCAGTCCTGAGTTGAGAGAGCTCAGCCTCCAGTTTGGCTAAATAGCTGCATCTCTCAAGTATTTGTGTTATGTGGGAGGAGGAGAGGGTTGTCTGTGTACATGAGGCAGTTATAACATTGCCTCAAGATTCCCAGATTCACCAGCTGGACCGGAGAGGAGATTGACAACTGACCTTTGGACATGCTAGAATAATATTGGGAATTCCTTAATAATTGAAAACAAGGGCCAGTGGGGAGTGAGGGTGTAGTGCTTTTAATTTTAGTGCTGACTTATATAATTGCTTTAGTGAGCAAGTGCCAGGTAACTTGAGTGCAATGTGTTACAAGTAACTAAATGCAAAAACGACAAACAGTAACTTTCTTTCAAGTGAAACAAGGAAATAAGTACAGTAAGCAATGCAGATATCACTAGTGATCCACAGAAGCTGAGAAGCCGCGTATTAGGTGGAATTAGCTTCCAGGGAAATAACAAGCAAACAAACAACAAGTATATAAACAAAGCTAGATTCAGCAGGCCTGGATCTAGTCTATGCTAGAGCAAACAAGGTGTACAAATTTCAGTAAGATACAGTTCAAATATTCAGGCACTATAAACCTTTAACCAGAAATTCCCAGCTCAGAAGGGCAGAGTCCAGCCTCTTCTCCCACAAGAGTGCAGACCACGAACCTTCTTAATGTAAAATAACTGGCCTGAAGCCCAAGTGCCTAAACCAGAACTAATACACTTGGACACTGGGCTCTCAATCAGCAGTTCCCAACTTAGAAGGATGAAAGCTACCTGTCCTGCCACCACAGTGCTTGCCACAAACCTTCCTAATGTAAAACAACTGGTCTGAAGCCCAAGTGCTTAATCCAAAAGACTTAGAATGATAGCTACACTTTAATCAAGTTACAACCAAGCAGTAATAAATACAATTGAATACTTTAGAGAATGTCTGGATTAGTGCTCAAGTTACACAAACAAAGCTAGATCCAGCAGGCCCGAATCCAGTCTATGCCACAGCAAACAAGGCGCACCAACATCAGTAAGAAGCAGTTCAGATATGCATGCACTATAAGCCTTTAACCAGAAATTCCCAGCTCAGAAGGGCAGAGTCCAGCCTCTCCTCCCACAAGAGTGCAGACCATGAACCCTCTTAATGTAAAATAACTGGCCTGAAAGCCCAAGTGCTTAAACCAGAATTAATACACTTTTAGAATAACAGACACTGAGCCCTCAATCAGCAGTTCCCAACCTAGAAGGATGTAAGCTACCTGTTCTGCTACAACAGTGCAGACCACAAACCCTCTCAGTGCAAAACAACTGGTCCGAAGCCCAAGTGTTTAAACCAAAAGGCTTAGAATGAGTTACACCAAGCAGTAATAAATACAATTGAGTATTTTTAAGATGATGCAAAAGTAAAATGAAGTAGGTAGAAACACAAGTACAGTAAAAGCAGATGAAATTTTTTTTTTTTTTTAATCTGAACAAGTGCTGAGATCAAAGAAACAGATTTGAGTGCTGAAACTAGAAAACTGGCTAGTTATAAGAAAAAAAAAAACATGCTAGAAGGCTTCCCTGAAACACAGAAGGGCTTGGGGGCTCAGAAGCCTACAAATAGTCTATACCACTTAACAGGAAAGGCAGGAAATAAGCTTATTTTTTTTTGTCTGTTTCCCAGATGCTCTCTTTGTACACAGTAGGAGTGCCTGAAATCAGAATATGATCTCACTGCACTCAGTTGAGTGAGCAAATGAGATGAGCGCAGAGGCAGACTGAGGGGCGGGCAGTTTCAAGGCCACTAAGATTAACACCAAAACAAAAACAGGTAGGGTGGTTGGGAATAACTGAAGAGCAGAAAAACTGCCAGTTCAGTTAAATATTCCTTCAACACAGTTTAAATCAAATTAAATACTGTATTTTTTTTTTTTTTAAAGTGCAGATAAAGGTACTTAAATTCTCTTATACGTCCAGTTGAATATAACCAAGTTCTTAGCTAGCCAAAGCTGAGGTTTTTAAGCAGAAAATATTTCACAATGCACCACTTAACTAGGCAAGGACAGGAAATCAAAGAATGTGGCTACCCCCACACCTGTAATTACTAGCAAATAACAAAATTCAGCAAACACTACCTTCTGTTCAAGTTACAAATATGCACAATTCTACAGTCCACCATTATCAGTAAATATGCACAATCTCTGAAGAAGTAAAAACGCCATCTAAATAATTCCACATTAAATAAATATGTAACTAATGAAGAGGTTGCTGTTAGCAAACACCTTTATATTTCATGGTTTCATCGAAAAATAAAGTGTCTGATGCCCCTGAGGAATAAATTGCCTATATTACATTAAAAATGATAAGCTAGTAATATTGCAATAGGAAATGGATGGCAAACTAATAACAGGCTCATAGTTAGTATCTTAACTTTTTCAGTACGGCAGCATTCATCCCTTGTGGGAGTAGAACCAACAACCTTCTGCATCAAAAGCAAGTACACAACCTGTTGTGCTATTAACAATGCAAGCTGACTTAGAATAAGCAGCACTAAACTTCTCTTCCCCTGCAGCTCTCAGCTCCATGTAAAATCTACTCAATACTCAACTGCATCTCAACTTCGCAGCACAAGAAATCTGGAAAAAGCCAAATTTATTGGGGGGGGGGTTCAAAAGTCCAAAAACCAGGGACACATTAAACATCGCTTGTATAATCTTGGAAAGTTGCTAGAATAAAATGCTGTGTTACCACCATAAATTTTACTGCCAAGGTCCCTGTGCAAAAGAGTCAGAGCAACATACCACTATGCCAAATCACCTGCTTTGTGAAAGAAAAATGTTGTGTTACCACCATACATTTTACTGCCAAGGTCCCTGTGCAAAACAGTCAAAGCAACATACCACTACGCCAAATCAGCTGCTTTGTGAAAGAGCGGAAGACCGAAACTTAAATGGCTATCATTTAATGAATTCAGTTCTCACCATAGCTGTCAACCTCTTAGCACAAAACACTTGGACAAACCCAGTAATGAGGGAATACAGCCCTCAAACATATTCAGTGAATTCAGTTCTTGCCATAGCTGTCAACCTTAGCACAAAAAACCTGGACAAAGCCAATAATGGGGTAATACAGTCCCAAAAATAAGGACAAATTTCAAATATTCATCTTATAAACTTAGAAAATTGCTAGAATAAAAGGTTGTGTTACTATGTATTTTCTGAAGAATATGAAGTCTGAAATTCAAATGCCTGTCAATTTTGCTTCTGACGGAACAAAAACAATTTTCAGCAGAGGCCCAGGGAGAAATACTGCAGACACATGTCTTTGTAAAATGGCAGGACACCAGAGCAAATCCAAACAAACACAGGGATGAGATGCAGACTACACACAGAAGGCACTCTGGCCAAGAATCAAACCAGAAAAACCTATAGCTGTGAGGCAACAATGCTACCACTGCACCATCAAATATATAAGGAATTAGGCATTCAAAAACCTGAAGTCTGAAATTCAAATGCCTGTCAAGTTTATTTAACATTTGTTAATCAGGACAGTCTGACTTGGAACAAAAAAAACAATTTTCAGCAGAGGCCCAGGAAGAAATAATGCAGACACGTCTTTGTAACATGGGAGGACACAAAAGCAAACCCACACAAGGAGAAGATGCAGACCCCACACAGAAGGCACCCCAACCAAGAATCAAACCTGAAAACCTGCAGCTGTGAGGCAACAGTGCTACCAATGCACCATCAAATATCAAACATTGCAACATTTAGAAGCCACAGATATTATGTGGAACAGATCAGATCAAATATGAGGCAAAAATCTGCAATTTGTTTTACAAATGGTGGTGGGTAGGGAATTCAGGTCCTTAACACCTGCATGCAAGGTACAGGGTTCAAGCCTGAGGTATTCCCTACCACACCACCATGAATTTGTTCTAGCCACCAGTATATATCAGCTGGGGCATTTACACCCCCCCCACCTGAAGCGACACCATCCCTTCAGACTCCATAGTGACACACTCCAAATCCCTTCAGTACATGTAGATCCCTTGATTAAATCCAAATCCCTTCAGACTCCATAGCAACACCCATAGCTCTGCTGCCTGCGCATTACATCCACCATGCGAGATCCCCTGATGAGACTCCTGGAGCACATCCACCACGTGAGATCCGAGACTCCAGCCCTGCCTGCCGATGTTGCAGTCTGGGTCTGATCTGTTTCCAGCGACAGTCTATGCAGTTAAAACTGCATAGACTTCTGGGATCTCTGCTGTTACATGTTTTCCAGTCCGGACTGCTGCTGAGACAGTCTGCACATGCTCCAGACTGTCTCAGCAGCAGTCTGGACTAGTGCGCATGCGAGAAAGTCTGTTTTTTTTATCCGCAAATTTTAAATTGTATTATTTCTTTACTTTTTATTTCTTTACTTTTCTTTACAGCTGGGGGGGCTGCAGTCCAGAAGTCAAATAGCACTGGCCGCCCCTGAGTCTGAGGATCCGGTTTGTAACAATAAACCAAGACAATTATCCAGAGTTATTTTTGTTTTAGCTAGTCAAATATATAATAATTTATTGTGACTCTCATGTAATACTTTGGATATGCCAGTTAATTGGCCCCAAAAGAAAAATAAAAGTTATACATAGTATGCTAATGCTGTTGCTTTCATATCCACATGATGATGAAACATGTATATGTATCTACAAATCTGCTTAATATAAAAATTCTATAAATACATAAATTATGTAATAGCAGTGAAATATTTTATTTGTAGGTAGTGTTAGGTAATGTTATTCCCAGGTTGTTGATATAAGCAGTCTTTTTTTAACATGAAGACATTCCATAGCATCCGAACCTGATAATTATAGGTCCATAAGTTTAACTAGCCTCATCTGCAAAGCCACGGAAAGTATCATTATGGACCTTATTGACAGGGATATAGATAATCTCCAAACTCTGGACCTAACCCAGTTCAGATTTATTAAAGGTAGATCATGCCTGTTAAAAAAATCATCAAGGCCCTGGACAAGTGAAAGAGAGTGCAAACTGCCTATCTTAACCTAGTCAAGGCACTTGACACAATTCTCCACACAGGAATCATCTCTATCTTACTATATGCCTCCCCTATCTACACTAAACTAAGTAAAAAAAATATGAGCAAGCTGATTACCTGCTACAAAAATATTGCCAGATTTGCAACTGGGTCTATCTTTAGAACCCATCACTGTATCTAAATCAACTAGGCTGGTTAGAATTATCAGATCTAATACTGTTGAACCAAATAATAGTAGCCCATAAGATCCTGTATCAACCAACAAGCACACCAATACTTTCTACCCTTGTCACCCCCTATAACAATCTGAAAACCCTACGCTCCGCTAACAAACTACTAGTACAGATAACTAAAACCAACAATTCAGCAGGTGACGCATTATTCTCTAATACAGTTGGCAAAACCTGGAACAACCTCCCTAATCACATAACCTCCCTAGCAACAACCAACTTGTTTCAAAACAAACTAAAACCCTATCTTAAATCACACTGATTATGTCCCTGTATTAACCCAGACTAACTATCTAATCTTTCCCTAGATATTAGCCCTCTTATAAATATAATCTTGTTTCTTCTCTTTTGACAATAAGGTGTATGTGACTATACAGTTAATTAATATCTTTGTAGATACCTTGAATGTTTAACAACAGCTGTTACAACCTATGATTTCTTGTGAAACTTTACAGTAGAATATTTGTCTTGTACAAATTTGGTGTGAATATCCATAGCTGGTTCACACCATTAGTTGTATTTTTTTTGTTGTTTTGTTGTTGGTGTTTTTTGTTGTCATGTTTTTGTGTGACTATATAGTTAATTAGTTAACTCTGTCCTATTTCTTGACATGAATAATACAGCTGCTCAGACCAGGATATTTCTTTCTTGTTATAATGCCCAACACAATGGTATATACTGTTTCCAATTTTTTGCAATGTATCAATGTCTTTTTAAATCTTCTTGTGTATGTGGAGCTTATCTCCCCGGGCCTCCACTGAAAACGGACATATATCCAGTTGGACTAGCCTGGTCAACAAATATAAAATAATAATTAACACCTTCATTACCAGATGTGTCACCAACTGGCTCACTGACAGAACACATACTGTCAAAGTGGATGACTTCACCTCTATCAAAAGACCAGTCACCGATGGCATACCACAGGTTTCTGTGCTGGGCCCCTTACTGTTTGGAATTTATTTCTCAGAAGTCCAGGCAAACTTAGACGGCCTGTGGATGACCGAGTTCACTGATGATTGCAAATTGGGAGCAGTCACGGTGTCCCCCAGCAATGTTAATATACTGCAGACAGGGATAACACAGATAAATGATTGGTGCCAAAACCACAGATTACAGCTAAATGCAAAAAATGCATTATTATTCCATTTGTGAAAGCTGGCATCCCTCATAATTACATTGTAGCAGCACCCTGCCCCAAGTGTAGATTCAGTGGTACGTGACCTGGTGTGATCTGGGTACTCAAGTTGATAGCAATCTGAAATTTGACCACCACGTATGCACAGTAGTAAGGAAATCCTTCTACGTGGCACATCTAAATCTAAGGATGTTATAATTCCATTATTTTTTTTATTTTTTTTTTTTTATTTTAACACATAACTACTGACAATTGGGGCAACTCGAATAAATATGATTAGGCTTGTAAGAGCTCTAGGACTGTTAGCCTAATAACTTCCTATGAACATATGAACCTGAGGGAAATAAATGCATTAGACTCTGCCCTCATCAGACAAGTAATATAGTACAGTGCTCCCTTTTACCAGACACCTGCAACAACTGGAAAATCACAGAGATTTCCCATCAAGAAATTACAGGTTACACAAAAGTTTTACCCGTAAGTACTGAAACCCCTGTTACTGTTTTCTGTCTCCTACAGGTTGCTAAGGGATGACCTGTACCTGACTTATAGGGCAGTCCCTAACCTGGCCCTGATAGAAATGCTACACATTTGTAAATCAAACTGCAGGAGGGTCACTAACTCCAAGGATCTTAACCTAGCCTCTGACATGAACGGGTCATGCTGGAGAGATAGATACATCTCCCATAGATTGACTGACATTTCTCTGGAACAAGCTTCCAGTTCATGTGAAACAGAGCCCCTCCCTGACCCTCTTGAAATGCAACCTAGATCAATGGATGGGTGACTACAAATTCACTCCTGGTGTGGTGTCCATATCCTTCCTGGACAGAGGAAGTTGGTATTAACTACCATAGATCCTTACCTCTGTGAACTTCCCTCATCTAACTACTGACAATTGGGGCAACTCGAATAAATATGATTAGGCTTGTAAGAGCTCTAGGACTGTTAGCCTAATAACTTCCTATGAACATATGAACCTGAGGGAAATAAATGCACATGCATGTGAAAAATGATGGGTCATGTAACAGCATGTTGTGTGTCACCGATTCATTTGTGTCTCCTTCAATTTGAAGCTGCAGTAAACAGACTGACCTGTTTTATATATATATATATATATATATATATATATATATATATATATATATATATGTGTGTGTGTGTATATATATATATATATATATATATATATATATATATATATATAATATATATATATATATATATATATATATATATATATAATATATATATATATATATATATATATATATAATATATATATATATATAAACGGATCAAACTACAATGTGTCCCTCCAGTTTGTATGAACTACAACCCCAGAACTGTGACACATGAGATCATGCATCATGCTTATAATTACTGTGCACAGCATAGAGGCAGAACTGGATTCCATATTTGGTTTGCTCCAAACTGTTGATCATGGACACAACCATTGATTTACATTTATTAACATAATGAAGACTCGGTTTTATTAGCTGGAATTCCATGTGTTATGCTGGTGACTGTTACTATGGTTTCAAGTCAACACATTTACTCTATAATTTTCATAGTTTATACAAATAAATCAAAAGCAGATGTTTTTGTGTGTCTGTAAAAGATTAAAAGCACATTTTAAAAACAGAATACTAAGTTAAGAAACCTGGCAGGAGAAATCCCAGTTTTTGAAAGATTAACCTAATCCAAGATGTCAGATTATATGAATTTCTTTGCTTTTGTACTTAGTAACAATTTTAGAATTTTATGGTATTTTGGTGGAAAATGGGGGGAAAAAGTGGCTTTGAATATGAATTCAGAAAATGCAAGGCATTGTCTGAACTGGCAGCCTGAATTTATTTTGTAATTGATTGCAGAGAGACAATAGGGTAAGATTGTATTAAGTTCTTAATTAGTAAGAGAAATCAGCATTGCAAAACATAATATGTGTGAAATTGCTTCATTACACCATGATGAGTGCAAATTTCACACAGTTCTACTGATTTCAACTCACTGATATTAAACACTTCACTTTTTTTCTCATATGAAATACTGCCAGTGAAGTTTCTCAGTGTACATTGACAACAATTTGCTTATTTTCATAAAATTTCAATCTCTCTCTTTCTTGGTGCAACTGTGGAGTTGGTATATATAAGTTCAGGGTGTCTGTGGGGACTTATCCTCCACAAAGGCATTGAAAGGGGTGCCCCCTTCAAAAAATGTTAACATTTAAGTTTTTCTTTGGGTTGAATCTTGACCAGCTGTGTTCAGCAAGTTTACTACTCACTAAGTTTTAACTAGGTGAGTCATATTCATGTAAACCTCTTAGATAACTGTTAGATCAACAGGTTTGAAACTCATCCTGTAACAGCAGCAAAAAACAAATTACACATATGTTATTTTAGTATGCTCAAGGATATGTATGTAAACACATTCCTTTACTTTGGATAAGTATATTTTTCTTCTGAAGATCTCTCCAGAACTTTGGATTACTGAGGAGAGAATACCTACAAGAGCCTAATCTTATGCCTGCAACGCAAACTTGTGCATGAGTTGTTCAGAAATAGGCTTGTACATTAAAAAACAAAAAAAAAAGTTATAACTGTAGGAGGCAGCATTTGAAAATGATTAATACTTTTCTAGGAATAACACAAATGTGTAGCTAGTTATTTTTGCAGCCTGTGCCATTCCCTGTTCTGGCACATGCTGGCATGCATTGAAGACTGATCCCCTAACACTTTCACTAGTCATGACTTCCCCCTTCATCCCACCTAGCTATGTCTCTAATTTGTAGATATGAGGTACACTGGGGCAACAACACAAGGTTGTGTGTATACATTTGAATTTTCTGGCTTAATACCTGTTTGTACCAATCAGTCTCTGAAGATAAATATTGTATTGTATTTATTTGATCATCAGAAAATTAGAAGTTTGAAGTAATTAACAGAAAATTGGATGTTTCAGTCAGAAGATGAGGACAAAAGTACCAAGCAAGTGATTGGGTATAAGATGTAATGTACTAAAAGTAACATATAACCAGATAATCAGTTTGAGCAGTAATAGAAAAATGCACCTTATGTTTGTATAAATAAAATCAGTAAATATTAACTACCAGTACTGAATGGGGGGGGGTACATTATCTCTCTGTGGTTGGTGAGGGGAATAGCAGAGAGAAGCCATGTTACTCATGTGCTGCTGATTGGAGGAAAGATTTATTTTCTTGGCCCTTAGGAGAGGAGAGGACATACAGACAAATGTAGCAGCCAATGTGTAATACTATAGATGATGTTCCTTCTGTCCAATTAATTAGACGTGCACAATTGTTTTATTTAAGCTAGATACAAAGTACAGTATACAGCTTTATTTGCATCACATTTCAGTGCAATTTAACTTATTATGATGGGATTACTTTATTTAGCACAATGTTGTAGTGCAGTTAGATACTTAAGCCTAATTTTTCAGTTCATGCACATAGATATGTCTGAGAACATCAATCTGCAAGCCAGATTTTAAGGTTCACCATGGATTTAACTGCATATCGTATACAGGTTTGCAAAGTCTCACTGGGAGGTACCAGTGGCCATGTTTACAAACTTGGGAAAACTAGAACAAAATACTGCCCATGTACTAAATGTATTGGTTTATGGAGCAGCCCAGAATGAAACAATGATAAAGGGGCTTCTACAGTTTGCAAGGAAGCAGCTTTTGTATAGGATTCATAGAAGAATGTAAATGGTAACAGTGTCACAACAGAGAAAGTGCATATAATGGTTCTAGCCAGAGTCTGCATTGAGGCCTTCTATTCATAAACTGTTTGGTCAATGTTAGCTCCCCCATCTATGTGAGTGCTGGGTCCTCCACTACTCTACTACTGGTAACCGGAGCCTGAGAATGAGTGCAGGTTACCTGTAGGGTCAGCTTGATGGTGGGACAAGGGGAGAGGAGGAAGAAGGACCCGCAAGCCTGACCTTCTTTGCAAAGATAGTGGTAAACTGTGGGATGCAGGGGAGATGATATAAAATCAAGCAAGAAACTAAAATGGTAATGAAGTGATGGCAACAGGAAAGCAAATGACTGGAACATAAATATAATACGTAGAGCTAAATGCAAATATTTCACCTCATGTTTCATAGGTCAGGGGTGGAAACAAGACAAGCAACTGTGAATATGATTTCTCATTACCTTGTCCACTGCATACATTGCCTCAATTCATGGGAAACTGGAGGACCCTTAGTGTAAGAGCAGGAGGCTTTAGAAAAGATATACCATAATGTAAAATGTTCGAACTTGCTGCAGAAAACTTGGTTGGCTCTAAGTTAAGAATGTACAATAGGGGAAACAGCAGGAACCAGAGAACAAAGAAGATGCCTAGAAGAAAAGGATCTAAGGGAAGACGTGCATGATTTAATAGAAAAGGGCAGACATATTGACAGATGAGAGAAAGAAACTACAAAAAAGTGAATAAGGCTCAAGAGTGTTAGAAGACAGATAAAAGGTGTGCATACTTTAACTGGAACCATTCAAAGATATTCTTGTGAGGCAACAGAAATAAACAGAATATTTTACTATGCAACTAATCTAATAACAGACAAAGGGCTGCTACAAAAATGCAGAGTAAGACATATATGGAGGAAAACAAGTAGAATGCCTCTATGGTGGCATTAAATAGATGCAAAAAGCAACTAAGATAAAAAAGTATTACTACAAGATGAATATAGAAAAGGGACTAGATTATCAAAAAATCTTAAGAGAAATAGATGTGATTAAACTTGCATCAAAGCATATCAGGGTTAATCTCACACCACATCAATTATGAATTAAAACTATCAGCACAAACATAATATTTTAAAAGATATAAAGAAATATATAGATATAGAAAAATAAATACAAAGGAAAAATACAAAACAAACAATTCATTGATGAGTATAAAAGGTTTATAGATAATCTGGAAAGAAAACAACAGCAACAGTTAACACCACCTGAAAAAGAAGAAATAAATGCATGTTGGAAAAGCACTTGGGAAGAGCCTTTTGGGCATAACAAAAGTGCTGACTGGATAGAAGAGGTAAAAGACATAGTAAGAAGTGTTATGAAATAGAATGACATAACTAGAGAAACTGAAACAAATAGTAATAAAAGCTCATAAAAAGAAAATCCCTGGTCCAGATGCAATGCTTAATGTCTGACTAAAGATATTAACATCTTTATATAATTATTTAGTCTTGAGTAAAAATTAGCTAAATGCACTTCCTGTACTGACACCAGCATAGTAGCAATAGGGAAAATATACATCTCCTTAAAAGTGAACCTGCAAACCATCCTAAGAGCTGAAGACTAATAGCTTGCCTTTCAATGCTATATATATTTTTTGTACTAGAACTGATGCAAATAGATATTATAGTCTCCTAAGAAAAAAATCCATCATGGCAATAGAACAGGAAAGTAATACAATAAAATCATATAGAAAAAGAATCTTATATTACTAAACAAATGCATAATAAAGACCTGTAAAAAGGGTCAGAGCTTGTGTATAGCATGGAAAGATATATATATATATATATATATATATATATATATATATATATATATATATATATATATATATATATATATATATATATGTATATACACACAGCATTCCACATTCATGGATTATAGAATACTTGCAGATGTAAAAAAAAAATACATTCTACATTGATAAATGGCATAGTAATAAAACAGTGGCACACCACTGTACAACAGAGTCATGACAAGAGCTAATTACTTTCCCAGGGATAAAAATTCAAAGAGGGATTTTTCAGGCCGATTCTTTGTCATGACTGCTGTTTTTCCTTCTTGTGTTTAACCCACTAAGCTGTTTACTTAACAGACTAGACTATAGCTGCAACTTGACTTCCAGAACATAACTTTGTCCAATGACATATTGTCTACTCCTTGTGGATAATCTAAAAATGTGTAGCTCCTCAGACAAGCAACTGAAAGCACAATTAAAGATGTCTAAAACATTTTCAGATGATATAATGATATTTGGTCATGATAAATGTGCAAGCAACATTTACAGCAGGAAAACTGAAACACCAGGAGAATAACATGGGAGAGGAATTTGGGGGAAAAGAACCTGGGCAAGAGGGAAAATATAAATATCTTGGAGGAACAGATGAAGGGTCAGCAATACAGCATGAACAAATT